>NW_010139902.1:0-6433 GCF_000699245.1 Pterocles gutturalis | reverse complement strand
TTTCTCTTTGGATTTTTATGCTTCCTTCTTAAATGCAAAACTAAGATGATTTTTAGTAAATATTAACACCTACCTTGTCTCGAAGGTCTTCAATGGTCTTGTAATAAGAACTGTAGTCCCGAGCTGGGCTAGGTCCCTGTTTTTGGTACCAGTCTCGGATTTTAATTTCAAGATCAGAGTTTGCCTCTTCCAGTGCACGCACTTTGTCCAGGTAAGCTGCGAGGCGTTCGTTCAGGCTTTGCATAGTTGCCTTTTCATTTCCTGAGAGGAGGCCATCGCCGCTACCCAAACCACCACCATAGCCACCGCTAAAGCTGCTGCTAAAGCTGCTTCCGTAGCCACCACCCAGGCTGCCTCCTAGGCCAGAAGAGACAAATCTAGCAGAAGAGACCGACACACCCCTGCCACCAGATCCCCCGTGGATGCTTGGAGCCCTGAAGGAACCTCCACCGAAGCGGACGGAGGAGCCGCCCGGCCCCCCTGCCACAGAAGAGGTGGATTGCCTGAAGCTGTAAGTGGCCATGGTGAGCAGTACCAAGGACCTGACCCAAGCCGCAGCTCCTGCAGTTTGTGATCCCGCGGCAGGAGTGCCTGCTCCGTTCCCCCACCCCACCTTTTATGCCTGTGACAATGGGAGTTGTCTCCAGAATGTGTTATCTGAGACCCGTGGAATTTATCAGCCCTAAGCCTTCTGCCAACACGGCGATTCCGCTTATTGGTCAGTGGCTGGGCAGCGGGCGTTCCTTGCCCAAATACCTTCACGCACAGGAGCCGATTCCCTCCCCCAGCCGTTGCCTCTCGAAGCAAAAGGTGGGATTCAGGGGAGGCGTCGCCCTGCGGCGGGGAGCACTCAGACATCTCGTTGGAGTTTACCTACACGGAGACAAAAGGGCGGCCATAGCAGCCACACACCGACCGGCTTCACGCAATCGCAGGAAGGAGCTCCAGCGCAGGGTGATTAGTAATCGGTCAACTGATAACAGCGCTTGAAAGGAGCCCAAGCGGTGAACAATACGTGTGGACCTTGACAGAACAGGTTCCCACCCCTCTGTTTTTCCCTTGAGAAAAAGGCTTCTTTCAGGAGTATCGCTTTCCCTGTTTCTTTGCTCAGTTCCCTTTGGGCTGACAGTAGAAGAAGGGGTCTGGCAGAGAGCATGCTTGTCTGACGGTCTCATTTTCTGCAGAAAGCAGAATCTTTTTCAAGGAACCGTAGCTGTGCTTGTAGCAGAGATAAGCATTGTACTTCCCTGAGTACCTGGGGAGTGAGCGAGAGAAACAAGCGCCCGATTGTGCGTTTAGTCCTTTCATCGCTATTGAAAGAGAGAATTAAACAGAGGAAACATAATCATCTAGTCTTCTGCTCCTTGAGATCCATGAAAATGTTATATCTCAAACGTTCAAGTCCTCTGCAAGACGAATTTTCAAAAGCAACGTTGCTTTTGTTAGGCAAGCTCTTCCAGGAGCATCCCTGACATACAAGGGGGTCCTTACATCTTTTCCTCCATTCCCTTTCTTTCACTTGCCGCCCCTCCCTCCCTCCAGAGCTCTGGCACCTCAGGAGAACTGCTTCAAAGACAGAGGGAGCGAGCTGGCCTCCCAGCGTTTGCGGCTTTCAGGGAGCAGCCGGGCCTGGGCAGAAATTCTGCCACCTACAAGTGCTTCCACCGAACAGAGCCTCCGGAGCACAAGAGGCATGCTGTGATATTTCAATGAGAAATCTATTTAATACCAACACAAAGAGTTAAAGATAAGCCAGATGAAGTGCATACTCTGTGTGAGGGCCTGTCTGGTCTTCCTGTACCCCTAAAACTGCCTCAGGTACTTCAGACCACGGGTTAGAGCTGGACTCTCTTCGTGCAGAGAGGTGTCGGGCTGCAGGGCAAACACAGGGAGGGGAAGAGAACAAACACAAGCTGGGAGCTGGCCAAGGCACCGGTGTTAACAGCCCCACTGGTCTGGATCGAGTTACAGGGCTGTGTCAGAAGGAGGAATTCTGCAATGACCCAGGTCGAGAAGATGTCAGTTGATCTGTACAATCTGTGTTTCATACATTTCCTGGCTGTGAGGCTGTAGCCCAGGGGAATCACAGCCGAGTTCTTTTCTGTAGAGACTGCTGCACCCGCGCAGCTCTCCAACGTGCACAGCAAAGCTGTCTGGCCTTTCCTGAGAGGTACGGAGGACAGTCCTGTCCACCAAAGACACGCTGGTCGTCCCTTCCGTAGAGCTGAGTGTCCTGTTCCACCCTGGGTAGGAAAAACCTGCCCAGCAGGTAACTGCTCCAAGCCCTGTGAGCAGCTGAAATTACAGTGTCAGAAAGCTACAGCCTGCCTGCAGACAAAAAAAGAAAGCTGCAGATGAACACTTGTTTTATTGTTGAAGTCCATGGTCAGAGCATAAAGAACAAAAGTGCACGTGCTTTTCTTCACTGGACAGAAATGCCAGAAGCTTAAAGGAGAACAAAGACCTGTGTGTTCTGGTTTGGGTGCTGCTGCAAGGAGAGAGGATCGCCCTTCCTTCCCTCTAGGTACCTGCATTGGTGTCCGCAGCTCCATGGGTGCTTCTAGGGACCTGAGCAAAGGCAGGCTATTATTCTGAATTTAGCTTGTAAATCTCTAAGTGTTTGTCCCTTCTGATAACTCTTCCTTTCTACCTGTGCTTCCATCAGTGGAAATGTGCTTCTTGACCCTTTTGGATGCACGTTTTCGGTCTTCATCGCTTCTCTTGCTCATCAAAACTTTGGCCACCCCACCCTACTGACCATGTCATACGCCCTCTTACAATCACAGCTTTGTGTGTTTTTCTCTCCTGTTGAACATCATAGGCGTGAAACATTTGAATCTCCTTAATACAAACACAAAATTTTCTATTTTGAACTTCCTTGTGGGAAGAACCAGTGATAACAAGACCTGCTCTGCAGCTGGTGCAGACTGTGTTGAGCGTCTGCCCAAGGTACCGTTCTTGGCTTTCTTGCTTTTATATCCTATCATTAATCATTTTTCTAAATCCTCACAAACCTTGCACTGCCACATATTCACTAAATCTGCCAACAGATTCAAAGACAAGAATGTTTATGTGCTGAAAAGGCAGGTCCCAGCACATGCACAAGCAGCTGTCACAGTTTAAGAGGGCAGGTAAGAGCGGAGAGCAACACTGCTAGCTTTCTCAAAATTACCAGTTTGCAGAGGAGAGTGAAAGGGATTTGGTGAAGAGAAATGCACATGGGTGCCCCAATTCCTGCATTGAAAGTGATGAGGAATAAGGTCCTGTAGGGGTTCAGTTTTAAAAGAAAATACGAGAGCAAGACACAGGACAGCTCATTTGTATCCAGAGGTTTAGTTCTTTCATGGCAGAAAAGAAATGATAACTCAGTGGCTTGAGCTGAACTGGAGAGATGCAGAGTCCTGTTCAGCTACAGGCTTCTTTAGTGAAATTGGGACACATAATTTGATTTCTCAGTGTTTGTCATTTATATAATATTTGAATAGATCAGGATGAGGGAAATACGTAAAAGATAATGAAGAACACAAACACTTCAGTGCCTGGGAGCAATGTAAATACTTGGGAAATGCTCGAAACTGGATGTGGTGTGTACCTCGGGAAATACCTCATTACTGTCTCTGTTTCCCTAGGAACACCAATAGCTTTAAAAAGCTGGAGCTGACTTCTCTATCAGTCCAGAATGATAATGATAACGCACCTCAGGGAGTAAAGTACCTGAGACAGGAAAATAAGGTAGAATTTCTTACAGCATGATTAAAATTGTCTGGGAAGAAACTATCAGCTAGGACACCAAGCCCTGACGAGGGAAAGACAAGTCACTGGGTGTATTTTGACACTTCCTTTAACCTGTTATCTGGTTGGTAAATCTCAGCAAGGTGTGATGGGGCTGGAAACTATCATGAAGAGCCAAATGTCTAACTGACAAGGGGATGTGTTCCAAAAGTCAGGTTTCTGCAGGCAGCAGCGATAAGCAACTTCGAGGCCACTGCCAAAACCAAACAGACTAACCCTGTCCCGGGTTTCAGAGGAATCGGTGCGTGTTGAGCGCTTGCCGTGCCAGTGCGGTTCTGCAGTGATTCACGCCGAAGGAGGGGCCTGGAGCTATCCAGGGGCATTTTCCCATAGGCCACATGGAAAATTCCTACTGAAAAACATCCCGGAGTTGGTAGGAACACAGAGTTTCATAGCCCACAGATGAGCTATTTTGTTCTCTTCACGTCTGTAAAACATTTGGAGAGCGTGTTTGTGTTTGTACTGTTTCTGTGCTCATATATTTACATTTGCATCCATGTTTCTACATCTGTATTGATACACTTAAGAATATATTCTGATCATAGTGACAAGCCATGACATCCAATGAGGGTAGAGGTTTTCCTGTGCAAGCGTTAAACACGTGTTCTTCATCAAATTAGAAAACAAGGAGCTCTCTTTGTACCCTGCTGATGGATCCTGTCACCTGGATTTGGGCTCTCCTGATCCTACAGGTGGCTTCAGACTGGTTTTTGCTTGAGATAAATTCTCAGAGTCTCCAGATCTCTGTTAGGCTCAGTGAGAAAATCAAACTCTATGTTGCTCTCCGGGGGCACGTCCTACAGGCAGGGGTTGGAAGAGCTCCTGCCAGGGAGGTGTTTTCCAAACAGCTTGTTCTCATGGCAACTATCAGCTCACGGAAACAGTCCTGCAGCCCTGGTTTTGTCTGTCCAGAATGACTGACTGCACGCCTTGGGGAAGGAAAGGGTATTTCTGCCTGCTCTGAACAGTTCACTCCATTTTCAGAAGCAGTTTGTGGGCAGATCGCACACTATTTGTGGGTCTCAGGCCGGTTACCTTCCTCAACAGTCCAGACCTGTAACCGAGAACCGTGGCTTTCCCCCAGCCTCTGACACTTGCATTCAGCTTTAAATCTTCTTTTCATTAAACACTGAAGTCTTTGCCAACTGTCTAGATATTTAGGGCAATAAAAGGCATGCTTACTGAGTGCCTTTTCTCTCTTTTCTAATGGATTCTCTTTAATCACTAATAAAGCCAGTGGGATTCTGGTGACCTGATTTCTAACAGCATTTGCAGCAGAAAGGAGTTGTCAGAATTTGTTTAAAATCATTGTGTGTGTGTGTAACCGCTATGAACTTTTTGGTACGGCCATAATCTTTGACAGTCCGACATCAGGTTATGGGAAAGAGCTGAAACCCGGTTAGAAATGTAGGAAGAAAGTGTTGGTTGGCAGGTGGTAAGCGCCAGGGCTGTCCGAGCCCCGCAGCGCGTGCCCGTGGAAAGGCGTTCCCCGCAGCCAGCCTTCGCAGCGCCTCGCTGAGCGCCGGCTCCTCCGCAGAGCGTTACTGGAGGAACTGCAGCGCGCGTAAGCTTCTCTTCAGGCGGTACGGAGTAAGAGACGAAGGTCAGCTCCGGTGCACCTGAAGTCGCGTGTTCATCAGCCGTGAGAGCGCGCGTGCCCGTAAGGGCTGTGGTAGCACGAGAACCCTAAGGAAACGCAGCAGGCTGTTGGGATCACCCCTCCACACTGTGATTGTTACACGAACTGGAGGAACTGCAGCGCGCGTAAGCTTCTCTTCAGGCGGTACGGAGTAAGAGACGAAGGTCAGCTCCGGTGCACCTGAAGTCGCGTGTTCATCAGCCGTGAGAGCGCGCGTGCCCGTAAGGGCTGTGGTAGCACGAGAACCCTAAGGAAACGCAGCAGGCTGTTGGGATCACCCCTCCACACTGTGATTGTTACACGAAGCTTCACGCAAGTATGTTGCTCGGAATACAGACAGAGAGGTTTTTCCTACAAGAGTTTTTGTACCGGCGTGACTTGACTGCTGATATTTTTCATTACTGTGGCAGGCTGGTACATGCGAGAAATGCCACAACAGCAGCTTCCTTTCATCCGCGCTCTCATCAGGGGCACAGTATGTCACAGATTTTCTTTTTTTCATTACGTGAGGCAGCGGAGGGGGCCGGGGGAGGGCTGACGTGAGGGGCCCGGCAGGCTGCAGGCGCTGCCTCAGGGCCACCGGTTCCTTGTGCCGAGGGAGCAGGGCTCTGGGGAGGTGCAGGAAGCTGCAGGGCTGAGAAGCAGCGGGCGGTGGTACTGCCCATAGCGGCGAGCTGCCTCTGCAACGGGAACAGCGGCTGCGGGCCTCGGTGCGGCGGGTGAACGGGCCTGACCCGCCCGGAGCCCCCACACACCTCTGCCCACTCCTGCTGTTCTGCTTTGGAGTCTTTCTCTCCCCCTCTCATCTTTCTCTAACCTGAAAATGTTACAGTATGCAGGGGGAGGGGATTAATTTCCAGAACTGAGAAACTCAACCACACCCAGAGATGCTCGCGCACAACACCGCTGAGAGCCGCTGGAGACGGTGAGTGTCGGTATCTGCACAGTCCCCCCTGCTGGCTGTGCTCACACTCAGCACCATCTGACAGCCTGACACACAGC
>NW_010139900.1:0-27718 GCF_000699245.1 Pterocles gutturalis | reverse complement strand
TCCCTTTCCTCCAGTCCTCAGGCACCTCCTCCAATTAACAATACAAAAGGACAGATGAGATTAACCCTTTTTTATAGATATTTTTTTTCCCCTTCCATTGAGAAACGCCAGCTCTTCAACCCAAATTCCAGCAATTCCAGTGAGGACAATGAGAGATTTATTGTTCAACTTCTTTCTGGATAGGTGCCTATTAAAATGGGACTTTTTCTTTTAATTTCCCCTTTTTACTCCACTTCAGGAACTGCAAGTTCCGTGAAACCTACATCTAGAAATAGAGTAATTGTCTGTCAGCCCACCATGATTTTTAAAGAATTACTTTTCGCTATTCCTCTAAAAAGATTTATATTCTTAATGAGCTCAACATCTGGAACAGTTTCCCTTAACCAGTGATGTAATCCTTAATGGAAACAGGTCTCATCCCAACCACTATGATAAAGATCACTGTAATATTCTCACTAAGCTCGATTCTGCTCTCATTTAAAATTGTAAAAAGTAGCTGATACTGCAATGAAATGGGATTGTCACACAGGCCACAAAACATTTTTTTTCTCAGGATGGTTTATAAATACTGTGAAAATTATTCAAACACAAATGTTTCCCAGATGAGTCAAGCAGGCAGAACAGCTGCCACTTAGCCTAGTGGGCAGTGGAGAAGACTTGGCTAATTCCTGCAATACTCCATAAGTTTTTGTTTTTTAAAAAACTGTTACTGAAGTTTAGTTTCTTCTTCTCCTTTCATTACTCTTTCACCTCCACTTTGGAACAGCTGCATGCAACAAATTAGTCCTTGAAAGACAGTAACACTGAAAATATGATGGAAAATTATTTCCCCTGTGAGTGTAAAGTATTTGTGTTAAACGAAATGAAAAGTCAGCTTAAACATTCATATGAATGCCCAAGGAGAACTATTTAGCCACTGTGATAGTTTCTACCTTTTTCCTCCCCACCAAGGAATAGAAAAAGAGATTTCCATTAAAATAATGTTATGTATGAATCACATTTTGCCCATGGGGAGTAGGGGAAATTACAGCTTTTTTACTCTGTAATTTACAGAGACTTGACACTTGTTTTGGGATGCACTAGGCTTACTACAACACTGCCGAGTACTAAGTGTTTCCAGAGTATAAAATATGCCATTTAGAGAAGGAGGCCTGCCCTGAATGCACAGACACTATTCCAGTCATTTCAAGGATTCTGTTCGTCAGCGAAGTGCAGAAAACGCTGAGGCATCTGTTCAAAGTGCAAGCATGAGTTCACAGAAGGACTGTAGTCGTTTCCATATCCTGAGATCTTTCTGAGCATTTGATAATACTTGGCTTCTGGCAAGTCTGTCCAATGGTTCTTATCCAACAGTCAGAAATCCAGTTAAAACCAATTCACATGGATGCCACCTGGCCCAAAGGATTGACCACGAATCATGGAGTGGATGAGGAAATAAAACCTTCACATCTTGTACTCCATCAAAAAGTGCAGTCCTCAACTCCGCATGCAATAGCAGACTCACATGGGCACAATTTCAATTAGATCTAAAGTTACCCAAGATATAGTCCCAAGTAGCCTTTATCAAGCCATGTTTCTGAGGCTGTTTGGCAAGTGAGACAGGTCTGGACACTTTGTGGCTCCACAAAGCCGGCTGCAACAAGGCTGGGAGCAAACTACTTTGGGTGTAGCACCAGAGAGAAAATTCACATTTCAGCAAATGTAATATTCCAGCTATTGCAATATTCACTGCACCTACCCAAAGTTATTACAAAAGCCGGAGTTGTGATGGCATCAAGGTGCCTCAAGCACAGAGAGACTAGGTGGGGTGGTACCAGATCTGTTCCACAGATAAACTCTTTGGATCATATTTTGACTGAAAGTTAACAGTTTTCTGGCACAGAACTACCCAGAGCTACATTAATGTTTAAAATTATGGGACCTGAGGTTTGAATAACTTGTAACAATATACTAATAAAACAATCTATATACTAACAAAACAATTACAAATAAGATGCTATTTCTTGAGGTATTTTTGACAAAGGATTCTTGCACTTTCTTTTTCTTACTAACAAAGTCCAGCAATTCCTATATGAGGTAAATCTTTTTTATTATTTACACAAAGTCCCTTTTCTTGAAAAGAGACATTCTGGGCGTTAATCTGAGCCCTCTCAAAGACTGGCGGTGTATTGAATAGAAACTTTTCTATCCAAGTGAGACATAACATGGGAAGCTTTGGATATTATGCACATGAAACAGTTTCTGACACTTTACATATTACTTCCATCTTTGCAGTTCTGCCTACCCCAGGAAGGTCAGGGAGCCTTTAGTCAAGACTCCTGAAGAAGCTGGTAAAAGCTTTAAATTGCCCTTAAGTCAAATCATTGTGCATAATACATCCAAATTGCATCTGTAAGTTCACCCAGTATTTGTACAGACACTGTTCTGTCCTCTGAAAGCAGTTTTACTTCTTTTGGTCACAGTCCTCCAAGCATAGTTTACCCAGTGATGCACAGAAATGCATAGCTTCTATTGGACATACGCCTTTTATTGTCTTGAGCACTCAACAGGGCTGTGAGTGTTGCAACCCTGAGACTCACACAAGTTCAGGCTTTAGAACTACCAGTGCTAGCATGTGGGGAACTTCAGGGGCAAAACTGGATGTTGAGACCTCTGTTACTGGCTTAGTGGAAAGAAGTATCCAGCCAAAGGCATGTGAGCTTGAATTGGGCTGCATAGTTCTTGTAGCACTGAGCCACTTCGACTCATTTTAGGTATCGTCTTCTTGCCTCATACTTCTCCACAGATACAATTCTGTACCGAAGAACACTGTCTGGGCCTGCTTCCTCAGTACAGCCACAAACCTAAAGTGCCCCTACTTGCATGAGAGCTATCCAGGATTAATGACTCACTGTCATTCCTGGTCTGGGAGCCATGGCTATGAATATCTCACTCCCTACACCTCTGTTTTCTCACACTTCCCTTGGGCTCATTCACTCTCCCCAAGGCTGGGAACCCTGCTCCAGGTGTTGGACTCTGCTCTGTGAGATATTTCACCTCCAACACTGGCATGAGTCACTATTCGGGGAATGGATAAACTAGGTAATTGTACAGGTTTACTTTATCAGCTGAGGATTATTTTGGGTTTAGTTTTCGTAGTGTTCAGGCTATTTTTATGTGAAGGGTTTGCTGGGTTTTGCAACACTAACCATGCCAAAGAGAGTCTGAATATGCTCCAGAGCCATTTCTTACTTCTCATAAATACTTATTTTCTACACAATTTTGCCAGCTGACTTAGTGTTATTGAAATGAAAAGCATATAAATGCTTCCTAAGAAATACTCATTATTTGTTTACTTTTCTTTAAAATTCTAATCCAAAAAATTAACACTGACATTATGCAAAATGCTATATTTACATTTAATAACAGCATCCTGAATAAATATTTAGAAAAACTGCAGTTTTTAATTAAACCTGTTGTGAATGGAAGAGCCAGTAAATAATGCATACAATAATAAACTTTCCTTAGTCAATCCACCCTTTTGGCAGTATGTTTAGTATGTGATATTATAAATATTTTTAAATAGGTAACATCTGAGCATGATTCTTCCTATTTTTCTGAATATTTGTTCACTGTCTATGTACACACAGAGTTCATCAGATCAGCTGAGTCCTCCATCTGTTCATTTCTGCCTGGAAAGAGAGACTTAATATTTTATTAATCATGAGCAAACCATAACATAAACAGCACAAACCCAGATTCAGAGAGACCTAGCCCAGCAACAGAGCAGCATTCTAATTTCAGAGAACCTAGCAAAAGGACTCCAATATTCTGACTCAGTGATCAAAATTTAATACATCAGATGGGTGACATTTCTGATTTGACAACCTAAAAAAAAAAAAAAAATATTCTCTGTAACAACTCTAGTATAAACAATTGTTCTGTCTCACTGGCCAAATGAACTAAAACATTAATGCTCTTTTAGAATTAATTAATTAACAGAAGACATAGTTTGGTCTGCTTTTAGAGGGCCCGTTTATATTTTTCTTCACTTGCTGAGTGAAAGGATATGCTCTCATACCATCTGACCCAGACCTGGCTACATATAAGGAGTGTTCCTGCCCACAGAGCTTCCACTGAAGTTCTTCATTCCACCCAGCAATAAGACCACCTGTCCTGGGGCTACAGTGTGGACTCGTACAGAAGAAAATTTTCCTACTTGAGACACAAAGCGTATTGCTACTTCATCACTGATCCAATTTTCAGACTTGTGCCTCATGGATTACAGAGCTATATTATTGAACTCTGTGTATTTATGAGCACTCTGTGGCCCTGGCCTGCAATTCAGTGCACAAGTACAATGTCCAGCATCAGCTGCATGAACAAATATACCGATAGGAGAAGAGCAGGGCCCGGAAAGCAATGAGAAAGAGGTCCTCAACGTTCCCCTAAGAGACATCAAATACATCAAGGTCACACTGGTTGTGGCTGCTGTTGGCCTGTACAGCTGCTGGGAAAACTGAGCTGCAGGAGTAGCAACTGTCGGGAGTTCGATGATAGAAGATATTCTGGGCATTGTGGTGACTCCCTAACTCTGGGAAAAATAACTGAATACAAAACACAGAACAACATTCACTCTGGAACCAGAAATACAAATGAGCAGTACTCTCATCATGATCATAACACAGGGCAAAGCCAACTTCTCCGACCCACCACTTTCTGCTTAATTTTCTACATATGGCATAAACAACAAGAAATGATAGACAACATTTCAACTTGAGTAACAGTTATGCAGGCCCATGGCAATTACAGTTAAGTTCTTTACATGATAAATACGTTTCCAGCAGAACTAGAGGTCAGAGTTTATAGACACACACACATGCACGCACACGCACACACGCACAGCTTGCCTCACCCAGGAACAAACAAAAGAAAATCCCACTGAATGGGTTAACATTCACAAAATGACACATGCAAATAGTCATACTCGTTCACTGTCAGTTGTAATAGGGATACATGGTATTTTGCATTACCTTATTGAACAATGACGATTTATGTGGCCCATAAGGAAATTATTTATACTATAAAATTCCTAGCACATAAAATTGGTGCAATGTTACCATTAAGCACCCTCAAGAAACAAAGATCCAGTCCCAAGATTTAGGACATTCTATTTCCTGACAATTTTTCTCCAGTATTTTTTTGAACTGGCTTTGTCAAGAAAGTGCATAATTTTTGTAGAAGATGCTCACTAGTTTTTTTTCCACCACCTAAAGTTGGCTTTGGTACTTGTAAATTGTAAACATACTGGGGAAAGTTTTTCTTCTAGGTAGTCAATGAATAGTCCTTGTTCTGCCTGCTGTGTGTCACCATGCACTGAAGCATGACTGTGCCAGCTCTACAGCTGTACACGTCAGGCTTGTTATTACAGATCAAGCTCTATGTATTGGAGTTGTTTGAAACTGTGTTTTTCCAAAGGTTATATTCCCGTGGAAACATTATTTCTTCTTTGTAGCAATTTTGGCATCTTTCTATAATTTCAGGATAAATATCTGTATTTGTTTTCATGTTTTTCCTCTTCTCCTCATTCTTTTTTCTGCTTTCTTCATTGCTTTTTTCACTGAAGGTGGAGGAAGTTGTAGGGCAGAGGAGAAAAGTGTGAAGTGTGGAAAAGAGAAGTGAAGAGGAAAATCAAAACAAAAGTTTCTTGGATTTATGATTTCCCACCTCCACCCCTCTTTTTTTTTTGGTGAAAATAAGATGCCAACAGCCTTAGCCATTATTTCAATTCCTGTCATTGCCGTCAGCCTGACTCCAGTTCATGAAGTGTTATACTAACTTCTCATATTCTCTTAGTTCTTTGGAGCTGGCACTATGTTATAGGGGCTTTGGCCTAATACAGTAATAGCTTGGTCCTGAGGGGGACCTCCTAATAAAACAAAAACCAAATTATAACTACTGAGAATGTGCCTCAAAATGAAGAATCTTATTAACAGCAATTTCACTGCTTTTGTTTTGTTTTGTTTTTATTGAAATACCTAAGGAATTGTGGTGGGGTATTAAGAAGTTTTAAAACATTTCTTTGCACTGCAAATGCAATCCTCTAAAATTAAAGTGTTTAATGATATATTTTGAATCATGAAGGCACAAATCCAGAGAACCTCTCTGTCCTAGGTTCAGCTGGGATAGGGTTAATTTTTCACAGAAGCTGGGAGGTGCGGATAGCTAAAGGTATATTCTATACCATGCTGACGTCATGCCCGGGATAGAAGGGGAAGCTAGCCGGGAGAGGGGTGGGGGCCTTTGTGAAGCTCTTGGTGGTGAGACACTTTCCATTGTATCAGTGTTTTCATTGTATTCTATATCTTGTTTTATTATTATATTCTCCTTCTTCTCGTGTTGTATTATTAAAATCTGTCATTACCTCAACTCACGAAGTTCCACCTTTTTTTTTTTATCCTTTCCCCCATCTTACCGGGAGGGGGAAAGACAGGTGGGGGAGGGGAGGGACCAACCCCGTGGTGGTGGCCCTGACCCAAGACACTCTCCTAAAGCTTCATTCTGACAAATTTAAACAAAGGTACAGCTGAAATCAGCTGCAAAACTTCCATTTATTTAAGTGGGACTAAAAGTTCCCCCTGAGTATCTAATCAGTTTTCTTTATACTGTCATTTCTCCTGTTCCTATTATGAATACTACAATTTATCTGCACAACCTTCTCCATAGCTTTTCAGCTCCAAGAGCATTTCCTGATTCAATTTATCTCATAAACAACTCTATTTTTTTGTTCTTCAAATATATTTCAAAAATGGTACAATTTTCACAAGTGAACCCCAACTCAGTTATATTTGTTCCATCTAACATTAGTAAAAGCACACAGATTTTCCTCAAGATACAGTGTATAATACTGTTGTTTTCGTAGTTGATTATAGCTAGTGTTTTTCTGCATATCATTACAAAGATTGAAGGAGGATCTTCAATACAGCTCACAAAATTAATTCAGACTCTGAACCTACTCCTTTTTCCCATAAAAATACTAATGCTCTTTTAGAAGTGTGGAGCTTTTTCACTCCCTCTTAATGTTGAAATTCACTCATTAATTCTGACAAATATAAGAAATCATTAATAATAAATAATAGTAGAATCATGTGGTAAATCACAGATGCTTTGTTTATTATATGCTACACTGGGTTTAGCACATAGTATTTACTCATCATGCTGAAGAATGCTGCATATAATCTCATCTAAAGAATTGAACTTGCCCTTTGTGGTAACTTGTTTTGCAATATCTAGAATGATAGCACACTACGGACTTATTTGCTCATCAAGTCACTGGAGGGAGCTAAGTAAACACATCAACTATGGTGAAACAGAATTAGTAGCAACACACAATAACACATTCCAAACTATTCATCCCGAACAGCAGTCTAAAAAGAGGCCTTGAAATGTTTGACGAGTATGAAACAATACATAGTTTAATTGTTTAGAAAGAAGAATACAGACAGTGCTGCTCACTGGTGAATCAGCAGCCTGGAAAATCTACTCACATTCATGAAATGACATTGTAAAAAACAGATGACTTCTCTGATACATACATGTAACTGGTGTCTGCAACATAACCCCTGAAATTGCTGCCTGTTCATTTGACTTATATATATACTCTATAACACTTGAAATTTTCCCTTTTTTTTTTAAACCAAAAAAATAACAGGAAAATCCATTAGCAACCTGAACACTGTTTCAATAGCATGTGAGAGGTTACTCCCAAGGGATCACATTACAGTGGAAGAGAGGAAGCTAATGATGCCCCCTGTAGCAATAGTCTTCATATTGACAAAGAGTCATATTATCACTCTGCCCAACACAAGTTAATGAAGTACAGTAAAGTGGTAGAATGCTGGACTTCAAGGTAGTGAGTAGAGACAAAGAAATTTTAACTAGAAAAGATTTTAGGAGAAAAATATTTAACAGTTCAAAATAACATAGCTGGGTATGAACACACTTCATACCCTGGACACAGTGTGCCATGCTGGTTTATACACTGCAAGAAATCAAGATTGTTCTGTGTGTTTTTATTGCACGTGAGAAGACAGCACTAATTACAAATGCCCACATCTTTTCTCCCATGAAAAACACATAGATTAGCTTTTCCAGAAAAAGTCTCCCAGTTTTGGCTTGATGCTCCCACGTCACAGTATGAGAGATACATACAATCAGACAAACTGCTAGCATAAGAAAGCATATTATCACTCTGATTCACAGTAATGACAAATCTGGCCCACTGCTACACTCTATAAAATTCTTACTGCTGAAAACACAGAAGGTAAAGCATCCTAGCAGAAGAGGCAATGTGCTATACAAATTCAAAGCATCCAGGACCAGTATGAACCTAAAATAGCCATCAGATGGCAAAAACTTCCTGACACTGCTGATTTGACCTAAGTGAAAGCCTCTCTTAAACATTACTAATTTCCTGAGTCAGCGAGTTCCTTTAATGCCTGTCACTAATCACACAGATTTACAACTCAATACAATATTTGTGAACCAAGGGAAAACTCTCTGAGATGTAAACATTATTCAAGATTATTATCCCAAAATTGAAAAAAAAAAAAACAAAAAAAAAAAGAAAAAAACCCAACCCTATAAAAACAATGTAAGCAATGGTAGGATTTTGGCTTATGACATTATCACAAGATAAGAAGCATCTAATCTAAGGGAGGAAAACAATTACTTAGGGCTAGCTACGTGTACGACAACATGTCAGTTACCACTCTGCTAAATATCAAAGCTCCTGCAGTCCTTCCTCACTGTCCCTGTAAGTTGGGAATCAGCTTTGCCATTTATAACACATGGCATTTCACTGAGGCACCCGATTGGGAGATATTTTTAGACTGCAGAAGAGAGATTTGTTGGTTAATAACCTTGCTTCTGCATTATGTTGTTGGAAGAGTCACTGATGAAGTAACAGTTCAAACACTGGTTTTCTGTCATACCCTTGTTCTTTCTTGGATTCATCACCTTCAACCTATAGCTTCTAAACAGCTGAAAGTTCAGAAGTCTGTACAAGTAAAATATTTGTGTGCAACATCTTGGATAAAATTCAGTCAAAGATCACAAGGTTAGGAGCTGATGAAGCAAAATTTCTACTGTGGGAACAGACAATACCTAATTAGAACTACAGATTTGACCTTTTATGTGTGTATATATTGAAAATCATTCTATGGTCTGCTGGTGCCCACTTTTATCTTGCTTCATCGACATTTTTGTAGGAATAGGTTACTTACTATAATCAATGGAGGTTTTGCTTTAATAACATACACAAGACATTGGTACACAGTACACTGTCACGTAAGAACTACTCACATAACTGAATTCTTGTGGATAGGCTGGAAGGAGAGGTCCCACAGCTTCTGGAACATAAATTTACTTTGTTTGGTTCATTAATGTCTCCATGCTGCTGACCTAGAGAACAGAAGAGATAATTATTAGGTGTTTCAAAACCATTTCCCATTGAAAGTAGCTTGCTGTATCAGGAGCAGAAAACAAGCACTGCAAAACAGGTACAGTCCCCATATCTTCCCACTGAAGTAGAGTGACTACTCTAGGTTCAGCACATTTCTAATACTGCTGATATTGTTCATGCAATTTAACTTTCACATTGTGTAAATACCTCTTTCATTAGCTGAAGCAATTAAAGTACGGTCAGACATAAGATTTATATTTTCATACTCCCTCTTTGTGCAATTCATTTTGAGATAATGAAAATAATTTTTCAGCAAAGCTGTCACAGCATAATGAAAAATGTTACGGGAATATAAACAAGACTTGTAAACATTTTATGAGGTTTTCTTTTAAAGGGGGAAGGATCCACAACAGCTTTAAAAGATCAGAAAGGATTCCAACGGTGAAGAAAGAACTATAACAGGATTTTTAAATGTCAGCTTACAATTACTTGAAAATAATTACTTTCTCAGAAAACAGGTATATGAGAAAAACATTAGCTGATTAAAATAATTCAGCATTTTTGCCTCTTCTTTTCTGTGTACTGTTATTACTGTACCTGTCTAGGTAAAAACAGAACAGACAATGTGAAACAGTGCACAACATTTCCTGTATTAGCTGCTTTAATCTGCTGTGATTGAGAATGTATTTCTGGACACAGTCCAGACAGGCTTCTGGCAATCAGAACGGTGAAGAGACTTGATGTACCTTGTTAATTCTCTTAAGCTAAATCCCACAGTCCTTGCCCAGGCAAAACTCTCATTGAGAGTTTTATTTAGGTTAGATTTTGAATTCATGGCTCTTTCATTCATACTTTTCCCTCTTTAAATAAAGTATCAAGTTTACTAAATATACTGATACAAAAAGATATTACTTGGTACATCAAATGTCATATGTCATCTTGCCACTGGGGAAGAGCACTGGAGAACACCTTTCCGTGAGTTGTGGTGTAGTTAAACTGATCTGAACATACTTAAATAGAAGATGGGCCTTAGATCATTCACATCCCCATTTTACAAGCTGATATGTACAGGAAAACCACTGAATCCACATACAGTACCAATTACATGAGTGATTTCAGGACTGGGAGCTCACTCCAGCACAAACTTTTTTGAGTTTTGTCCCACTTTATTTACTGCCTATTCCTCTGGACACTGATCTCCATTTTAGTAGTTTTTATTAAGTCACCCTTCTGTTCTTCAGCAGTCTGGAATTTTTAACTCTTTGTGAGTACTCACTGCCAGTGTGAGTACTTTGGGAGTGGCATTCATTTAAAGAATATACCTCAACAAAGATCTCTCTTTTCCTTCAAATATTGGTTTTGGAAATCCTCCCCAGGTAGTAAACAGAGATCTTGCCATGTCAGTTTTCTTTCTCAACATCTCTTTTATTTACCTTTTTTATTAAAAACAGTAAAAAAGCCTATGCAGAACCATCCTACAGGAAAAGCTAAGTGTTACTGCTCTTCTGGCATCATTAACATCAAATCCATCATTCAAAATCATTCAAGACATTTTCTCTTCAGTACATTCTCTCCCTTGACACTTGTAAAGTTCCTTCCTGTGTCTCTTTTTGCAAGTTCTTACATGACCTGAATCACTACAATCTTCATATTCCTATCCTTTATGGCTAGCTTTAGCCACCTCTGTTTGTTCGCTGCATTTTTTGACACAGCCCTGCTTTCAGACTTCACTATGTACTTAGCTAAGCTGCAGGCCTTAAAAGCATTCCATAAGATAATGCAACAGATATCTAAATGCCACCAGTTGTCTGCAGCAGCAGACAGATTTATTCCAAGGTTCACCATGTCCCCTCTCTATCTTCTTTGCTTTTATAGTTCCACTTACTTATGTGCCTTTACTTCTATTACTGCAGAGAAATATACTTTCTGCTTGGAATGCCTGCCATCAAAGACGCAATATAGATAAAGTTATCTGCACTAGCTTTGAACTAGATGATCCAAAGAACAACAATATTAGTGACCGAATAGCAGGAATTTCTACACTTTAACAGCAAATCCATTGTACCCTACAGACGTACCCTGAGCAGGCACTTTTCATTACAGACCATGTCCCTTCCCAGACCCCAAGCCTTACCCCCATTCCTTACAGATGACACTAGAACTGTCCAAGAGATCACTAGTAAGCTAGTGATTCACTTCAGAGCAGAAGTTCTCTAAAATGTTATTCTTAATTTTATTACATTTCTGTTACTTTCTTCACCATCTGCAGGCAGTACAAATTCCCCTGTTGAATATTGCTTACCTGGTGCTAGCTACCAAAAGCACTTTGATAACTATTCTAACACAGAGTTTGATGCTGTGTAATTTACATCTACAGATTTTCTTTTTTAATACTAATTACCAAAGCTACTTGTGCAAAAAAAAAGCTGTAAAGTTAAAATATGAAGGGAAAACCCCACACTTTCTCTAACAGTTTTGCAGTAGGCAAGCCCTTAAAAGGAATTAGACCACCCAGTTCACAGCACTGTTCTATTTGAAGTCCTTCTGGTGTTGAAACTAATTATACATCTAGCTAGGAAAGCTAGTATCAGAGCTAGAGAAACAGCTTGAAAAAAAAAAAAAATCAACAATTTAGGGTTTAAAGGATTAGATTCACACCCTAATGAGAAACCACAAATAATCATGACCTCTCACTTTGTTTTATGAGCGTTCATTGCTGTTCTATTGAATAAGATATGGCCTATTTTTAGATAATAGTTCATAAAGAAAAATGTCCTGTGTAGTGAAATAATATTAAATGTTTCATTTTCTTAGGAATAGAAGTAAAGTTCCAAATCACAGCCATTAGGATTACTGTATGCAATGACCAAAACCCTGACTTTCCTTTCCAAACCAACAAAGATGTTAAAGGAAGAAACTAAGCTGAGGGTGGAAGTGCTCAGAAGGTAAGTTAGTAGAGACACACCTTCCCCTGGAACAGTGTTTTGGCCAGCACACTTTCCACCTGTTCCCTAAACAAAGTTAAAAACTGTATCACTAAAAGAAGGTCTTTACGGGTACAATCATGTTCAGAGCTGGTATTTGCCAGCAGGAAAAATGCATTTTGAAAAACGAGGCCATTAAGGGGATAAGAAGCTCTGTTCCCTCTGAGAAAAAGATAAGAGAGAAAAGAACAGAAAAGAACAGTGAGAGGAAAACATGGCAAGCAACTTTATCTCCTGTTTTTCACTACTCTCCCAGCAAGCACTCTCACCTTACCTGTAGGTTCTCATTCATACAGAGCTTCACTTTAAGCCTCTCCCTTTCACACAAATATCCTTGTTGCTCACATAGTTACATGTCTTGCTTTCAAATGAACAAGGTTGTGCAGAGTATCTACAGCCTCCAAGTGCTCACAGGGGAAATACTTTTCTCCTAACCAAAACACCAGACAAGCTACTGTTTGAAAAACATGCATTACGAGTTAGGGTGTCATCCACCCTATCCCATACTCACCCTTTCATCCTCTGGAACTGCACAGACACATGTGTCCTAACTGCACTAGCATGTATGTCCTAACAACTTCACTTCTGTCATTTCCACCCTGCTCATTCAGAGACCTCACAGAACCTCACTTCTGCCAGGCATCTGCAAGGGCAAGCTAACCAAGGGCAAGTCCTCAGCAGAGCCACAGTACTTTAGTGAGAGATGCAGCAAAGCTGGAGAACTAATAATATAAGTGCTAGCAATAATACAAGTGCTACATTGATTTACATACATAGATAGCATCAGGATACATCAGCATAATTGGAACAGCAGAAGCAACAAAAATATTAAATACAGTTATAAAACCAAGTTCTTTGGCAAAGATAATTCACCTTTGTAGCATATTTTTTCTGTAAAAGGAAGTTAAAGTTTTTCTTTGAAACTTCCTTACAAGTGGGAAAAAATTAAGTATGGAAAACCAGATTTTTAAAAAATGCCCTCCTTATTTTTGTATAACACACCACCACTTAGCAGTAAAAGATGCTTAAAATTTCCATTCCTATCAAGTTTCTCTTAAGTGTCTGCTGTTCCAAACAACACTTCAGATATTTGTATTTCCAAGCAAATAGAAAACGTAATTTAAATTAAAATAATTCAGCACCAGTTCCCACTTTCCTTTTCCTGTCCATAGTTTAGAAAACTGGGTATTTTTTGTGTTTCTTTTTCTCCTGAGTCTAATCTGACATTTTCTTCCAACACACACAAAATTTAAGTCCTAAAGAAGGCCAGAAGCAAAATTTCTGGCTGGTAGAATTCCACTGAAGTCAAGGGGAATTTATCCCATGTGTATAAAGATCTGGGGGCATAGCAGCTGTAGCTTAAAAAGAAAGCAGAAAAGTTGAAGCACTCTAGGACAAAAACGAGGTGTAGGAGTTTGCTTATGTGGGCAAATTAATGAGCTTCAGTAAGTAATCCTGATTTACTGCTCTGGAGCTGTCACCTGCCATATAGAATATCCTTTACAGCCTTGCTCCTTTTATAGTTACAAAGGAACTAACCCTACTGTAGCAGGATTTTAGCAAAAGAAAATTGAATCTACAAAAACCAAACACATTTATTAGAAAAACAAAAAACATGCTGTATTGAAGGATAAAAGTATAAGCCTCCTGCAAAAAAGATTTATGTGAACCTGACTTCTGAGACATTTCCTCCATTTAAAATTAGTTGTTGCATCAGTAGCATAACTAATGAAATGGTTTTCTTATAGATCTGTCCCCTACTGTCATGAACCAGTTCCTGCAGCAATATGTCCAGCTGCATCCTGTAGGAGACAGCTACAAAGCAGAGTTATAGCTAATCTGACAGTGCAGAAATGCTAATTGGATAGTCAGGTACTTTTTGACTGATCAGCTACAACTAAATCTTACATATAACTTGTGAGTTCTCTCAAGGGGGTCTTCACTTGTAGGGTTCTTTTCCATGAACATGGAAAACATGACAGTTCTCCCAAATTTTATATCCATTTAGACATTTCTGTGAGTCCTAACTATTCCTCTTTCAGACTTCACTGAAATTAACCCCTGGGCTCAAAGGTAAATGGAGGTAGGGGCAGATCTGACAGAGGGATGACCACTACACTATGGTAGGGTTTTCCTTGGGCACCAGACTTACAAATAAAAAACATAACATCTGGAAATGCCTCAGAATCCCTGTCACTAAAAGAAAACACTGAATTTAAACATCACATAATTTCTTTCCTTAATCATACTCATACATAATGAGAGACAGCAAACATGTAACTTAAAAGGAGGTGCCTGTGCTGTTATTGCCACTGTCTGTCCTCTGCCTGAGGACAAGCTGAGGTAACAGGCCACCCTTGTCACATCAGGTGTCAACTAGTTCTAAGGTTTGAAGGTTTAGAAGTGGGGCCTGCAGTGGGCTCAACTACATTCCAGAGCAGAGTTAGTGGGGAATAAGGTGAATCTTTTTTTTTTTTTTTAAAGAAAAAAAAAAAAAAAAGGAAAAGCATTAAAGAGATGAAGGATTGGAAAGCAAATAACAACTGGGGGAGCTGTGAAGCAGCCTGGTCTTGTTAGTCTGTCAGAGCACTTTATAACATCGAAGGCCAAAACCAGATATTCTTCATCAGCAAGCAACCACACAGAGAGAAATGTTGTCATAAGTTCTAATTGACATTTCTCTGAGCAGACAGAATTTGGAGGTCTAGACTTCTTCCTTGCCATTGGCAAGGATTTAACAAAAGACTGTGAGTGGGTCCACCTGAAGTGCAGGGCAGTTTCCTCATCTCTTCCACCCTGGGAACCAGGAGGGAGTCAGAATTTTTTAAATTATAGGTCACCAAGTAGTTCTCATTAAGGGGGTATACACTTTTTGTTTTCTTTCCTGAAACCAACATTTTTTGATCATGGAAAGCTTTAGTTGCTCCTAAGTTCTGAGATATATCTTTTCCTAACACATCAGATTTTGTTTAAAGTCAGATAACCACAGTTTGGAATATGGGGCAGGAGAGGGCAGTAATTGTTGTCTTGGATTAAAGACAGTACAGCGGCGCTTGCCTTCCAACTAGATTAAATCCCTATTTCATCTGGCTAGGCAATGTGATCAGAACTCAAGGCTGCAGCTGCCACCACAAAATAATACAGCAAAATAATTTTACATATTGAAATATTGAGTGATACCATTGAAAAAGGCAACATAGGAGTTCTGCCACCCAGTGGAACAACTAAGAAGAAAATACCATCTAGAGAAAGTTCTAAACTCCTCAAGCTGCAGAGTACTTTCCATGGTATCATTCAGGCCATGGTTGTTAACTCACCTCTATTATTTTTTTTTTCTTCTGTAAACTCAGTGGGAGCTGCCAATAGTTCTTTGTCAAAATAGAGAAAACAAGATTTTAAGCAGTACACAGAAGGCTAGTTGTTGGGAGGCATGATCTTTTACCTTATTCTGTATCTTTCATGGGTGCATATAGATTTGATTTTTGAAAGATTCCCTTCTAAAAAATTAAAATGTCTACCTCAGCCATGTAACTTCTCTCTTGCTATTTGGCAGTATATTCATTTCTATGAAGTATTTCTGCAAGAGATTAATTGGGGCTGCCATTGACAAGACATTAGGTAAAGACCACAGCTCTGATCTCACAGCAAATAACTGTAATTTTATTATGCAGACTGGAAGAAATCTCAGTCCCCATATGTAACAATCAAACTAGCACAGGGGGGTTGTCTGACCAGGAAACAGTCATTAAGGATTTCTAGCAAGATCAACCTAAGGAGGTGCATTTCCAACAGAAGTCTCTAACCTTGGGGCAAGAACTTAATTGAATAAGATGTACTTAACCCATGCTTGTGATAAAGTATTTTCCTGTACTACTATTTAGCAAAAAATCCTCTGCCCCACTCATTTGAGAAAATTGTTTGGAAAAAAAAAAAAACCTGAGAAAGGCGTTATAAATCTCTTAGAGGCATTTAAAGGTAAAAGCAAAGAGTGACTCCTTTTAAGCCTCCTTAACTGAAGGACTGGGAGAATCTAAGTGAAGCTGCAGCATGGGAAACATGACTTCTGTCTTGCGTTGGGTATAAAAGTTGGAGCCAGCCAATGCCTTAGCAAGTGCCAAGGATAACATTCAGAATCCTTCTCCTTTCAAGACAATAAATAGCTAGAACCCCTTTCTCCAACAGCTATCAAAGCCCAAACTCCAGTATCTGCTGATGCATGCTAATATGCTAATACTGTAATATATTTGTCAAAGTACACATTTGGTATGAGGTAGAGCCTTCTAATATAAACATTAAATGCTTGTTCTAGTCAATGTCGATTTCTGATGTAACCCTCTAAGTCGTCTTAGTGGTGAACACCAGGATGGGACAGTTTTGCTTAAATAATTATAAGTCTTTTGTGTGTTTTAAAAGGCCTCCAAATACAATGCCATTGCCAGGCACAGAGGAACACTAGGCCTTTTTTCTGAATCCTTGAGAAGCATGTTAAAGTCTCTTATTTTTGGAACATTAAACAAGTTGTCATACCTCCATGTGACATTTCACTTGCAGTTTCTCTTCAAAACTGCTTTTCCTTGCATCGGTTACTCAGCGTGTTCTCAGAATGCAGACATTTCTCTTGATTCCCTTATCAATTGACAGTCATCACAAAACACAGGATAAAAATGACCGTGTCTATTAAGATGAAAGGCAATGTGAATGTGTTCCTTTTTGGTATATATATCTAAATATTCACTGTCAAATATGAGACTACCATCTAGCTTCAAAAACTGTAAGTTTTGCATGTTTGGGGCTTTCCCTAAGTGCATTTAAGCTTTGCATGTATTTGTGTGCATGCATCCACCAACACAGATGGCAAACATACATCAAGATAAACATACAAACACATGCAAATATTTTTTGAATGAAAGCATCAGCCTGATTTAATGAGCACATTTGTAACAGGGGTAGCTTCCCCTCTTTATATGTAGATAGGGATCGTGATGAGCTGGTGGAAGAGTGCAGCTGATTTAGTGATCACAAAAAAATAATCTTTCAAGCCAATCATGCTGTTCCTCTAGGCTCCTGTTTCCAGAGGATCCCGACTAGAGGGTTTGCAACAAAATCAAAGCAAATGTGCATTCCCAGGAAGTAAATTAGAACCCCTTAATACGGGTCAGTACATCCACCACCTCATGCCAGTAGCTGGGGTTCTCACTGCTTGAAGGCATGTAGCCTTTTGTCTACCAAACAGCTGCTTTGATCAGGTATTCTACCTTGTGGTGTGATCTTGATTTTCTTATTGTCTCCAGCCACATTTTCACATTTTCCTTGGAGCATCTGGGAGATGGAATTGGAAGAATAACCCCTGTGAAAAGCAGAGCTTGGAGTGAAACATTATGAAAAGTTACTTATTTTTCAGATTTGCCGGGTAAGACAAATAACATCCCATCACCAACCATCAGCATGGATAATTAAGGCAGTGCTCCTCCAACCACATAAATTGGACTGGAATCATGTTCTGAGCTCATTTAACTACATTTCTACATGAAACTAAGCGTATCTTTTAGTCTGTTCAGGGCTTGGGCTGGAATTCAAATGTTAGATTTTTCTTTTTTTTTTTTTCCCTCCTGTTAACAATGGATAAGCCAGAAGGAACACAGACTTCCAGATCTGAAATTCACCTGGCAATACTGGCAGCTCAAGACTGAACATGGTTCTGCTTGAAAGCTGACGAGCTTTTACACTTCTTTACTCAGATTTGTGTAAGGTAGGAAAAGACCTCTGTCCCAAGGCTCCTTATACACCAAGAATAAAAGATGAGAAAAGCAGCTGCCATTTATCATAGAAAGGGAAATAACTCCTTTATTCCAGACAATGATTTACACAATAATCACAGATTTCACATTATAAAGGATTCTTCTTTTTTCATGTTGTATAGAGACTTAACTTACTCTGTACTTTCAAGTACTTTAAGGACCCTCTTGAAAAGACAGATGGTGTTTATTGTGAAATACTGATGTATGGAAATAGAGTGGTGAGGAAGAGCTGATAGTAATTTATAAGTAGCTTTCGTTTTACTGTGGAAAGACACGGTTCCTCAACTGGAAGACAATATCTCTTCTTTCTGTTTCAGTCCAACTGTGCTTCCTCCCTGTGTATGTTTCCCTGTGCTCTCAGGCCTCCAAGGTATCTATTGCTGCTTTAAGCAGGAGGCTAGACTAGATGACCTGCAGGATCCCTTCCAACCACCATGTCTGTGATTCTGCCTCTCATTTTTATCATATTATTCCCTGCCCTCTCCACCCCACCCAACCTTCTATGGCAGATATTTACTTTTTAAATTGTCCTAGAGCAATTTCCTTTGTCTGCTTGCAACCATTGTCAGCTGGCTGACATGTCCAGCTGTGCCAATATGCCGTAAACTGGCTGCTCAGCAAGAGCAGAAGCAGCGGTCTGCACTGAGGTTCTGTTCCTGAGAGAAGACCAGAAGGCACACATGGAAAAAAAAATTAAGATATCTACCACAAGGCTGAAACGAGAGGTCTGCTCTAATTCATGAGAGGTCTTGTGCAGCCCACGTGCCCTTGCTAGCAAAAGCCTAAGGAATTATGTGACAACAGCCAGCCAACGTTAAGATATCATGAAGTAACTAAGGTCAAGAGGCACCTATGGTCAAATCTGTTATCATGATAAACTGTCTAACTAGAATAATCTCACTCAGATAAGTGTGTTTGTGCCATGAAAACTGATCTGACAGCAATCCCAGTTACTGTCAAGAACCTCATCATTAGCCTGTACAATAAAAACTGTAACTTACCAGTCACTGTCCTCCTTTCTCCAGAGGTGACCAGTGTAAATCAAGAGCTTGCTTGCATCAGAGATGAGCTGAGTGACTTTAATAAGAAATCTTGTCCTTATGGACTACTGTTCCCTTGCCACAACTTGTCAGCAATTCATCAGAAAGTTATTCTACCGTTCCCAATTGCAAGGAAACAGATGGCACATGGAGGGAACCTCTCTGATGCATAGTCTCTGGGTAAAACAAGAATAAACAAATTAAAGACCAAAGGTCAACATAAACATTGTCTTCTACCAAAACGCTGCTTAAGTAGGCTACATGTATTTTTCTGTTTAGTTGTTAGATAGGACAGTCATCATTTGATCCACATTTAGTTGATTCCTGCAATAGCTGCCTAAGCAATATACAGTTTTCACAATGTGGAACACCAACAATAAAACAATCTGCTGTAAGGCATAGAAACAGATGAAGTAATATTACTAGGAATACATTATTTTCCTTGGATTTCCAAGTACCTGAACAAATATCAGGGCATTTATACTTCAGTCACAATTTATATACATAGGCATACTGCATAGGCATCTATGCATATGAAATCCATACAAGAGATAATAAATACTCAGTAAAGCACATTCAGAACAACTCTTGCTATTGCAATGAATCCCAACCCTTAAGAATTAATGTGGCATGCTGCAAAAATGGATATCTGAGTAGCAGTGAATGGATACAAAATGTATTCTTCATTTGTTTCCTTAGTCCTCAGCTATCTAACAGAAAAAGAGAGGAAATTTTTCCGAAAGGCAAGAGTTATACACAGACTTGCAAATAACATCTTTAGCAACTTAAAGCTGGAAAATAATCAGAGAAATAACATTTTTTCTTATTGAGGTATTATGGGAAAATTTGGTTCAATTCCTGCATATAAATACATAGATGGCTCCATTTTAGAGAAGGTAATTAATTCAAATGTACTTGGCATAGTGTTCCACAATCTTTACACCTCCAAGCTGCAGCCAAATAAAGCCACAGAGTAAAGCAACTGTATAGATATGAAACTCATGAACATATTACTAAAGCCATCAAAAAATTGCCACTTCTAGTAAGCTCCTGGAACTGTACCTATACTAGTATGTTATTTCTTTGGTCAAAAGCATGGTGCTGTGGAAGGAGACTGGATACTGTTTACAGAACAAGGAATAATTCAGATGATACCCTAAGACCCTACACCATTGGCTATTATGTGGCTGGTCTTCAGCTGTTCTGAAGAACTCTACACATGTGTAGAAAATAAAAACAGATCAAGTACTGGTTCAGTCTTGCAGACTTTCACTCCCTCTCCAAGGACTCTCTGCTGGAGAGCATAAAGTTAAGGACAAATATCTGATTTTCCTGTTAAAGTCACTTGAAAGTACTGAAGAGACTTGCACACAGTGTTGAGTTCCAAGCCCCACTGTGCAAGCATCTGAGGCAGCTGCAGCCAACAACCTTCAGACGACATAGCTGTCACTGGAAGAGTTCAGGCTCCCCAGTCAGTGGCAAGAAGAAGAAAACAGAGAAAGCAGGTAAAAATTTAAGAAACAAAAGCCAAAAGTAGGATACAAAGAGCTATCTGAAGTCTGCCTGAACAGTGTTTATTTCATGGGCAATGTCATGAAGGCCAACAGCCGCCAAACCATCCATGCCACCATGGAAAAGAATCTCTCTGGAAAAACTCCTGGATCTGCACAAATCATACACAAAACAAAAAGACATAGGTTTTCCTACCACTGGCCCAGTAGCCTAGCAGTTGGCATTAAGCGTGTGATGGTTTTGATGAAGGCAAACTGAAAACGTATTTGCTCTTTGTAGAAAATTAACAGCTTTGATGCTACCTTTCATATTTCATAAGTTTTAAATAAAGTAATTGTATCCAGTCTTGCCTTCCATGTCACAGTCTATTACTTTTCACCCAAACACAGCTCTGCTGACACCTTCAGCACATCAAAAAACCCCATTGTTCTGGTAGTGGTGAATATGACCAATTTTTACCTTCTTTTATATTGTGCTGGCTGTATGGTAGCTGCTATGATGCAGACAACCACTAATCTTGCAGAGCTAAATGGAGAGGATATGACTCACATGCTTTGATACAGGTTGTTTATTAATCATGACCACAAGACCACGGTTTTGTGCTATAAGCTCTGATTCCCACTATTTCTATTATGCCCATGAGTTTTTGATGATAATACATGAGAACATTCAGTTGTAAATGAGAACAAGGTGCCCTGTACTGCAATATCATCTGCTGTACTACTGTGCGTTTTTACAGATGCTGATGGATTTCCAGGAGCAACTGAGCAGACAAACTCAGAGCTGTGGTCAAACTTGCTGCTGCGTATGCAGCTGCCCCAGTTCTAAGCCATGCAGAGTTGTCTGAATGCGGATTTCAATACCTTTGGTAATGTAAAAAGGATAGTTGTATGTTTCTGTTCTGGGTTAAACAGAGACAGAGTTAACTTTCTTTGTAATAGCTAGCAAGAGGCTGTGTTTTGGATTTGTGATCAGAAGAAAGCTGATAAGAAGCGATGTCTGTGCCGCTGCCAAGGACGGCAGACCAGGGAGGCTGGGAGGGAGCAGAGCACCGGTTGCTAGCCCAGGATTTGATCTTGGGTTCAGACCCAGAGTGGCCAATAATCTATTCCATAACACACACGTCACACCCAGGATATAGGTGAGGAAACTCCGGAAGATCGGCCCTTTTGGTTCCGGATCTCTTTTGCTCCGGGTCATCTCGCTCCAGGTTGTCGCTCTCCCAAGGCCTTCCCCCCCGCCCCCACCACCCCGGTCAGCTCTCAGTCTGGGACACTCAGACTGTTATCTCTGTTCTGTGAGTGTGGTTTCAGGACTCTCTCTGCTCCGGGATTGTTAGCTGGGAAAAGGCTGAGTCTTGGTCATCGGGTGGGGGGGCAGTGTTGCTGTGTATCACTCATTTGTATATTTGTATATAGTATTATTTTCAATATTATTGTAGTTTAGTTATTAGATTGTCCTTATCTCAACGCACAAGTCCTTTTTTCCCCTTTACCCCTTTAACACTCTCCTCTATTCTCGGGTGGTGGGGGGAACTGCGTGAGTGGGTGGGTGGTTTGGCCCCCAGCCAAGGGCTAACCCATCACAGTTTCACTGATGGTTCACCACTCCAGGTTCTCTAGAACCTACAGAATCTTCAAATGCATAAGGCAGATCTACATTTGGGGCATGAGCTCTAACTCACACCCATCCCTTAGCTTAAGCTCTTCTTCCACCTATGTCAGTGAGCTCCAAGGCATGCTGTGTCTTCTTCTACCCTGGAGGTGAGCCCAGACTCACATCTTCATGCAGTGTGAATGAACAGGCACACTGTACCAAGTCCTGTTTCTCCTATCTACCCTTGCTACTTTGTGACGTGGTCACTGTCAGGCACCTGTCTGCCACAGGACTCTACTGAAGAGCTGGTGAGGTTTTGAAGGCTTTCAGTGCTTTTATAATTTTATTGCTTTGGATCACTAAGTCACAAGTGTTTTACCTGTAGCAATTTGGATAAAAAGAGACAGATGAATTTTGACTTATCATCTGTCTTGATGTATGTCATCTTCATGACTGCAAGCATCAAAGATCATTTAATATGGTCTCTGAAATAAAGATTACATAGTTCCCCATCCTACCTCTACATTGCTAACAACGCCGGTGTTTGTTCAAATATTTTCCAGAAAGCATCCAGACTTGAATAAGTATACCAAGAGGTAGAGAATTCACCACTCTACTTAGTATTTTACTATAACCGGCTCAGTGTCATTTTTAAAGTTTGTTTCCAGCTCACCAAGTCATTGATTTTTATATCTTTCCTCATCAGACTTGGATGAAGACAGTGAATAACAATAGCTTCAGTGTCACTGTTGAGTTATCTTACACTGTCAGTAGAACAGAGAAATACATTTGTTCTCATCTTCCAGGAGTAGAACCTCATTGAAGACTCCTGGGTTTTAACTGATACATTTGTTACCAAGAAACTGCAATAAGAGATAAAGACCTTATTTGTGGCAACGGATATTTATGACATAGAAAGTATTAGTAATTACTATGTTCATATCAGTTATCATATGTTTCAAGCATTCTAAAATGTAAAATAACTTACGTGTGTCTGTATATACCAATGTAAACACATATATATGAAAAACACATTCATTGCATGATAAAGGCCTGATTCCACAGAAACTCAAACTTTCTGGTCAACTCCACCCTTTGTAAACAGGACTGTGGATTAGAAGGAAAGTGCATTAGCTCAAGTGATCATACAGCCCTTTAGTGTATGAGCAGTTTAAGTGTTAGGATTATTTGGCTGTTGATCTAAATTTATTAACTTCTCCCAAAGACAACAAATTAACATTACCTAAGCAATACACAACCCATGTCCATGTTTCTGCAGATTTCACTGTATTGTCTGACTGAGGACACTGGGTAAGCATTAAAAACAAAAATCTGACAAAGGTTTCTACATATGCAATGATAATCTGTTTATTCCAGTTGTTTTTAATTTGCTTGAACTGCTACATTCAGATACAAGTGGCAGATTTTCCTGGGTTATGTTATCTATACATACTGCTGTAAAATGCAACTAGTCATAGCACCCTTGGATCAAAACTTAGTGACTTTTATAAGATAAGCTGTATGAGCACAGCCACTACTCAGTGGTTTGACCTCTTCCTGCCACAGCAAGCGTGCACTATAGTTGTTCCCCATGTATGCTACAGAGAGATTTTTCTGAAGCGGTCTTTTAGAGTGGCTGCATATAAATTCTCATGCCCTGATACAGTTTTTCCTGACACCTTGAAGCACTACAGCTACATGCTCAAGGAGAGACTTCACCAGAAAGGGAACATTCTTTAAAAAATCAGTGAGATCATATGACCCAGCTTGAGAAAGCACTGAAGAAATAACAAGGCCAGAAAACTTACATCATTATTTTAGTATTCAAAATACTATATATTATTGCACCTAAAACATTTTTGTACATTACTTCTTTTAACATTAATTTGTAAGACTTTTCAGATTCACAGCACTGATCTCATCTGAAAAGGTTACATGGTAACCTTTTATATAACGTTTCTGAATTTTTTTCCACAGCGGAGATTATTCTCTAGGGGTTGTACCTGAGATATGATGACAAGCTCTCTTCTATGGAAGACAGGATAAAATAAGGAACCATGGTTAACCTTCTCTCTATAATTGTCATTTAAGTACAGAGTTGCTGGATGCCAAACAGCCTATTGAAACAGTGGTCCTGTGCAGTTACCGCTGTCTCTCACACAACTGGCTGCTATGGCCCAGCTCTGAAGTGAGTTCCAGGGATTCTGCAGATCTTCCATTCCTAGTTTTTCAGACCCTGTGCAATGGGAGACCTTTGATCTAGCCTCATTATTAGTACCTCAGACAAGACATTTCCAGCTGACTGTATCCTTTCTCACCCATTAATTACCTTACACACTTTGACACTTTAGTAATAAATCCTAGTACTAGTTGACTATGATTTTTCAACAGCAAATGTCATAAATTCATTTTAACAAACAAATTATGTTTTCCAGCCTTTCCTCAGCACATACATGACTGTGTTTATGGTTCAAAATGTTCTTTACCCTGCAGTCCAGAGATCACTGGCAGACCATAACCCAACATAGTCTATGAAAATAATACAAAAGATATACAACAAAGAAACTGCACACATATTCCCACACATGCCAGCAAGCAAACAAAGAAGTGTAGAGTAGAAACAAACATCATAAATACTCGGACGTGTGTGTTCACCCTGCATCTTGTGTGAATCTACTGGGATGTATGACAGTGACATAAATAGTCCTTTTCTCCCTCTTGAAGCTTTGTGCTAAACAACTTGACCAAACCTCAGAATTGTGCTACTGGCATTCAAATGGCACTGAAAACTGTATCACACTAAACTTCACTGCTGTTTCCTGTGCTGCTTTGGAATGTCTGTCAAAGGAATCTTTTTTATCATTTTGAGTCTAATTGAAGTGAGACAGGGACAACTCTAAAGGTTATATCTTGTGCTCTGTTCACAGTCCTGACCTCCTTACCTCATTACCACTATTAATAGATTTGCATTCCTTAAGACAGTAATAAATGAGGCTAGTCTTGTAAGGGGAGTAGTATCTTTTAATAGCTGCACTGAAATAATGGAAGAAAACAGAGAAGTTTGCAGAACCTAGAGGAGTTGGTTGTGTGCTGAATGCTTTTCTGTTTTCTCCTGCTAGAGTAGCAGATCTAACAAAAGATAATATAATGTTCACTCTGACAAATCATGCTTCATTTGTATCATCAGACCATCACAACTGCAGCAAGTTTACTTTAGGCAGGTGAGCCAGGTTAGTAAGTTAGTAAGTCAGGTCAAAACTGAGAAGAACGGCTTAATATGAAAAGACTTCTTCCAGTAACACTGTGGAGTACAGTTGCCCTGGTTGATTAAACAACTAAAGGCCTTTCTGTATTTCTTTAAATACCAACTAATTCTAGGAAAAAAAGTTATAATTCAGATTTTCAGCTGCACCTTTAATTCACGTTAATTTTAGCTTGTTGCAGCCTCAGGACTTCCCACAGTTCATCTATAAATGATAAATCTCAGCAACACTATTAAATCAAATTCTTTATATTAAAAGCCCATAATTTCTGGGTTATTTTGTTCACAAAGGGCAAGATTTACTATAACTAACTTCTGCCATCCACAAACTAGAATCCTAAACTTAGCTTTTCACCTGGGCTCCCTGGTAGAAGAAAAGATGAATACTTTGAGGGGATGACTGACTTGTCCAGATGTCTAAGACAGGCACACACAACCATCTTCTGAAAGATCCAGCCTTTCTTTTCTCTGACCACACAAGGAGCTAAGATAATTTGTTTAGACCATGGACTAAATGCAAGGGTCTACTCCCATGTGAGATGCCCTAGCATAACCACTGCTGGTCCAGAAGAGCAAAGATTTGCCTTAAGTCCTGTGTCATACCTGCCAGCCCTATGTCAGTATCTTACAAAATGCAGGGCATCTAAAATGACACTGTAGGGCACCTGAAATGGCACTACATATTTTCTGTGTTTAGGCAACTCGTTCCTGCTGTAGATGTCTAACTAGGAGCAGCTAAAGTGACACAACAGAAATTTCAGCCTCAGGAAAAATAGCAAACTATGGAAAGTTAAATGATTCTCAGGATAATGGTGTAAAGATGAGACAGAAAAGGACAGAAAGCAATGAAGGTAACTCCTTTTTTTTTTTTTTTTTGGCTAAGGCAAAAGGTGGCCTTTTTCCCCCACCACTTCTATGTTCAAAGCTGCCTTTCTCCCCAGCATTCCTTACTTTGGATGCTAAGGAAAGAGCTTGCCTTCCTTCAATCTACTTTAACCAGGGTCAAAAACCCTTAAAGCTGAGGCATGTATTTATTTCCACAGGGGTAGAATATAATTTGTGTTTGTGTCCTGCACCAGTCTCACTGTCACTAAAAGTGGTTTCAAATACTTTGCATCTGCAAATCCACAAAGCCTTCATGAGGCCTGGCTCTCCACCACAATCAAAAGCTTGTTTATAATTACTCATAATCAGCTGAATTGATGAGAATGGATAGCATATGAGACAGCATGTTTGCCTCTGCACTTGCAATCACTTTCAATGTTTACTTCTAAAGCAGGATTTTGCAAAAACACAGCATTTGCATACTGTTAGAATCTTAAATATCTCACATTTTCTCTGCCCTCTAAGAGGGAGAAACCTGGGATGTACATTGCTTTATTTGAGAACTACATGGATGTGCAGCTCCTGAATACAGAAAATTTAGTTCAGAATACATTTCATTCCATGCTTTGGACATACATCTTGATTAGATTATTCTGCATCTACCTCATTTTACATGAGGTGTTAAAAACCACTGTCAGATTTCCAAATCTAGTTCACACCCTCTGGTATGCTAAGAATTTTAATGTCTCACACTCTATACTTTACTGTAAGAGTTAGGAATTTTGCGTTCACAATCTATGCCTATTACTAAGTATTTGATTTAATAGTCAAAGAGAGAACTTTTCTGTATCACTTTATACAACATGAGCCATGTAACAACCATTTTTGCCCTGCAAAATGAATCAGGAAAGTCTGCTTTTATTCATTGCAACATGAGTGTTTGAAGGTCCTGGAATCATAATCCCATTTTAAAAGCATGTGTTTGAAGATGTGTTTCTTTTCTAATACATTATAAGAATGCAGTAAGTCTAACAGGCAGTAAATAAAGCAGATGTGAATCATGAACACTTGCTTAGAAAATGTGAGATGAGGTAGGATGCGATGATGCTATCTTTCAAGCTTCATGGACACTTGCCCCCGCTCAAGAACAGATGTTTTAAAATATAAGTATTTATTCCAGATTAGCTGGTCCTCCCTGACCCTCAGAGACATTCAACTGCAGTAGAAGCCTTTCATATCATAGAATCATAGAATCATAG
>NW_010139899.1:0-5326 GCF_000699245.1 Pterocles gutturalis | reverse complement strand
TGATTCTATGATTTTATGATTCTATGACTTTTTGTAAAATTAAACTTTCACCCCGGACATACATATTTTTCTCTTCTTAATGATAAATTACACAAGCAAAATGACATGCATTTGCTAATGCTTTTTTCCCTTAAATGGTTTCTTAGCATGCTCAGATTCAATTCCCCAGTTATGCCTTAACATTTCTGGGTATATTTTTTGTCTTGTATAATGCTACTAAATTATTTTATTTTATACACATAGGAATTTTCAAAGCTTTCCAAAGAAAGTAACTCTTTTTACAAGACTTGACAGATGAACAACAAAACAATTTTGACAGAAAAGCTATCTTTTGACTGACTAAATACAAAATATATATTCAGGTTTTACATACATACGAATTTTTTTCTACACAACACTGTAAATGTATTCATTGTTGGTGTTTAAATTAAAGCAGAAAACTGAAATTGGATTATTGTTGGACAATTCATACAAGATAATATTTTTATTCATTCAGTTCTGTGACAAAGTGGTAGAAGACCTCCACTGTGTCTTCAGACAAAAGTAACTTTAAAATTATTGAATATATCTCAAGATAAACACAGTAAAATCCTGGTACCCCTAAACTTAATGGCTATATTCCTTTGAACTACATTAGAGCTAGGATTTAACCTTTTTCTTATCCTGAAAAAAGTTTCCTTATTTTTTATCATATTAATCCAAATTCTGAATATTTCTTCTGCCTCTGCTACCTTTCTGCTATGTTAGATCTATTTTCTCATAAACTGTTTTACTAGAAAGACACAAGGCAACTCGAGTCCCCTGCATGTGAAAGTGACTATAGATTTTAGCTGCTTTAATGTGAGTACACAAAAAGGTCTTATTTTTAGAAAATTTCAGTTCCTCACTCTGAGGAAGCCATGCTTCTTAAAACATAAGGTAACTGAAAAGGACTGACAGCTGTAGAAGCAGCAAGGAAAGTAAAGATACTGAATCTAGGCAAATCTCTGTTTACAGTGGTATGTGGTAGAGTTAGGAAGAGAAAACTCGTATTTAAACTGGATCAGGAAAAACAATTGCTTCATATCAGTGAGAAAATTAAGGCAATTACAACAGTATGAACTAAAAACCCAGTAATTTGACAATTTTAAATTAGCTTGGAAAAATAGTGAAGAATATGTTCTTTTGCCTTGATGGTAAATGTGACCCCTTTACTGGGTTTTTCCAACTGTAGTATCTGATTCATTGTTTGAAAACGAAGTAAGGAAAAAGCTCAGAAAAAAGTAGTGTCTAGTCAAAGGAGTTACAAATTCATTTTCTTAAGAATTACATTTTCCACAAGTAATTAATACATTTTTACTGGTACAGCCTAGCTAATAAATTTCGAAAACATGTTTGTTGGACTGTACAGGTTTTTCACATTATAAGTTTTCTGTTCATCTGCGTTTTTGAACTAAATCAAGTTCTTAGTTAGATATGTGTACAAATTTTGATCCAATGAGCTAAAGCTTTTTCAAGAGAGAATTGGGTCTTCTTACCAATATATTTCTTATTGCTCTGTAATAAAATAGTTGTAGTAATAATTTGACATTTTAAAAAGGAAGTGTTGAGGTGATAAAGTGTTTAATTATGTAGGAATTGGATACAGGTCAAGATGTGATGGCAGCTCTAAAAGAAAATGAAGATAATTTATAAGTGAAATAATCCCTTCAAAAATTGTAACAGACATATTTCTTGAATAGAACCATGATTCAAAAAGCACTCAGAAAGAAGAGGAAGAACTCTTCAGAAAGAAGAGGAAGAACTCTTCAGGAAGAAGAGTTTTCAACAGTGTCTAAAGTCAGATCCAGAGCAAATCATAAAGGCTATATATGCATTTTTACATGTTTTATAAAGAAAGCATGCCATCCAATTATATTAAATTTCACTCCAAGATTTTATTTGTAACAACAGTGATAAGCTGCAATAAATAAATTATTTGATGAAATAGGCATGGAGAGAAGAGTAAAACACATAACATCTAATGAAAGCCAGACTGGAAATAAAACAACCATCTTCCTCCCTCTTAGTAAGGACTGGGAATTGATTCTATATTCTAGGTATCAGTGACTCCTGCAACATCTCCACTACTATATAGTCATATGATCTAGTTTTAGATAGTCCTGCAAGGAGCAGAGAGTTGGACTCCATGATCCTTATGGGTCCCTTCCAACTTGAGATACTCTGTGGTTCCATGTTTCTATGATTCTGTGATTCCATGACACTGCTGGCAACAGTAAATCCACATGCAGCTGAACCTATGTTCCTAAATAGTAACATACATGGTTTTTATAGCTATAGGTAAGCACATTATTTCTCTGATGATTGTCTAAACATCGATTCTTTGATTGTACTCATAAGACAGCAATCTGATCAGCACTGTTCCCAAGTACATTGCAAATATTTATTAATTTTTATACATAATGATTTCTGAGGCAAAGAATGTTTAAGGAGATAAGCAACTAGGGCCAAGACAGATTACAGAACTGCACAAAGGTAGGGCTAAAGGAACTTCAAGGAATATGCCTATTTATCCCTTTTCCCAAAAAAAATTACATCTTGACAGATACTTAGATCTACGGTCATTTTAAAAATTTCCAGGAATGGAAACTTCACAGCCGTCACAAGTGATGTGGTCCGGTGCTTCTCAACCCTTTCTGTGAGTTTTCCTCGATGTCCAGTTCTTATTTTTCTTGCAATTGTTGAAGACTATTACTTCTCATCTTAAGCCTTTTGAACAGACAATAAGTAATTACCTTGTTCTTTGTAGCAACATTTTATGTACATTAAGATTCTTATCTGTATTATTCCCTAGTCTTTTCTTTTTCTAGGTTAATTAACCTCAATTTTCACAGTCTTTCTTGTAGGTTCTGCATTTGATGAGCCCCTTCTCATAGCTCTATTCTGGATTCTCTGCCTTTGGTTGTATTTTGCTTCATGTTATTCTTGAAGGTAGTGTCCAAAATTGAAAACATCCAAATTTCTATCTGTATCTTATAGGCTGGTCTCCTATTTATGTATCCTGCTATGTATTTTTCCAACTGTATGATCTTGTTAACTCATGATCAACTGGTAATCCCTTACAAGTCACCAGTCACCTCCACAAAGGCCTGTCATGAAACAGTTGCTGCTCATCGTGCAATTGTGCGATTGAACATTCTTCTCTGAATATGGTGTCTTATGTTTGCTGTTGAATAGCATATCCTTTTTCCAATTCTGCCAACATAATTTTGAATCTTAAACCTGTCTTCCACTTCACAGACAGTCTTTTTCAGCTACAAATTGTCTGCAGATTTAATAAACACATTATTACGGTTTCATAGTTTTAATGGAAATACTTAACAGATGAGACTAGGAACAAGCTAGTGCAAAATCCCACTTGGTCTAGCTTTTGTTTAGTGACGGAAAACTATCAACTCACCAGAAGATACTGTCATACTACCGTTTTTGCATCCCTATTTTAGCAATTTCATCTTGATCACAACATCCCTAGCCTACTATGCATCTGTAATGGGGGACAGAAGACCATTACATAAGTCAAGCTATATACAATCTGTTTAATCATCCCTGTGGCCTGTTCCCCTGTGGTGGAGTAAGATAGCTTAGTGTGTTCATTATGAAATTGTGTTTGTTCTCACCTGTTTCTTCACTAACTTTCAAGTGTTTACAAATAGATTGATCCATAATTTTTCAGTTTGCCTCCCATTTAATGAAAGAAGCAATATATTTCTTTTTGTTTTTCTCAGAGCATCACCCCATTTCTCAAGAACATCTACTGCAATATCTGAAATAGCTTTGGATGATACTTCAAGCAAGAATCTCACAAATCCTTATTTTGGATTTGTAAGAATCCAAAGTTGAAATTCCTTGTTCTCGGGCAATTTGAAAGCATCCATCTCACTGAAGTATTCTTATGCTGTTCTGTACAGGTATTGTCTTGGCCACACGTTTGCATTAACATTGTTAGAGAACACTAATCCAAAAATAGTAAAACTTTAAATTTTGTCTGCATTATCTGTCATTAGTTCCTCTTTTCTGTCCTGCAGCAGAGCAGCTATTCCCTTCTCAGTTTTACAGTGCTGATGTTCATATATATGCTTCTTGTTGCTGTTGATGCATCTAGCTCATTTTGTACCTCAGACCCTCCTATTTGCTTACATAACTGAACCTAGTCTCCGTCTTCCATATGTTTTGCTCTTGCTTGGTACCAGTGAAACCCATGATTAAGCAAAGTGCTCCCTTCCTACATTCCCCATCTACTTTATGTCCTTAGTATCACTTCTTTGCCAGTTCTCCTAAACCTTCTTCTTTGCCTCGTCTTCTTGATTTCTGCATTTTTTCAGTCTTCTGATTTCATTTTACAGTGCTCCATCTCTTTTTAAAAGTTATCTGCTATCCTGTCATGGTCACTCTGATCCACTTTACTTTGCACTCTCAACATTCTCAAACTCGTTGGTTAGAATCCAGCTTTAAAGACTGTTTCACTATTTGCATACTTTGCTGTCTGCATCAAAATGGTATTACTAACTCACTCCAAGAACTTGATGAGCCGTCCACATACAGTCCTGTACCTTCCCCAAAGTCACACCAAATTTATGCAGAATTTAGTTAAAGTTACCTCTGCTAACCACAGAGTGTCTTTCTCCTGTGAAAAACCAAATAAAGATAATCATGCATTCCTTGATCTAACATGTACTACCACCCCCCTTGCAGTTTGTTTTAGAAGTAGAAATATTCTTCCCATGTTTGGAATTATTTTTCCTTGTTCCATACTATCAGCTCTTCAAGCTGAATGGTAAGGGAACATAAGTAAGAATGCTTTTACTGCACCTAAAATACATAGAAGTTGTTTGGACTTGCTTCCTTCCTGCGACATTTTGGATACAAAAGGGAGAGTCCAGTGCAAAGTTTACGAAACAAAACCCTTAGATCTCAGTGCATATAGCCTTGGTAACAACAGCATGAGACAGAATACTTGGTCCATTGTACGTTCATAGGTCTGATCCACATGTTTTAATAATTGTGTAGGAAACACGATCAGTTGGTTTACCTAACAGCCAGAATATGTCTTACTTTGTAATTTACACAATGAAAATAATGAGATGATAGACCCTATGATTATTTTCTTAACTACACATCTTATTTTATCCAGTAAGTCATGACTTTAACCTGGGGTCTGAAAGACTAATCAGTGAGCAAAACCCTCTAATTAAAATGTACTTTTATTTATAATATACTGTTATTTATAATGTACTCTTAATGTTCTCTAAATCTTTAGCTGATGACTGAAATGTTTTTTTTTTATAAT
>NW_010139898.1:3188-17232 GCF_000699245.1 Pterocles gutturalis | reverse complement strand
GGCAGGGGAGCGGCGACCGGGCCCCTCCGATGGCTCTGCAGCAACGCCTGCGCAGGAGCAGAGGAAGGCAGGGAGGCAGGGCTCCGTCCCTCCCGCTGCCCACTTCGTGCACTGCCCAAAGCAGGGCTGGCAAGCAATGCCGACGGGCTTTGTGGAAATCATCTCCTTACAGTCCTGCTGCGTGTGTGTATTACCCACTAACCCCTGAGCTCTGTAACTGTCTCTCAGAGGGCAAGAGCAGGAGAAGGGACTGCAGGGGCTGCCCGGGACAGGCTTGGTCTGGCCCGTTTGAAGTCTGACCCAGAGGAGACCTTGTAGGATGTTCTGAACCAGCCCCAGCTCACTTTGTGTGCCGGTTCTGCCTGCCTGCCTTGAAATGTCACTGTTTTGATCTGAGGATATTCAGCTACAAGCAAGGGGATGACGCTGAGCACAGGGAAATCGAGGCTGAACATCGGGAAACACTTCATAAGAAGGAGAGCTCTCAGCCACTGAAAGGGCTCGGCAGGAGGTGGTGGAAGCCCTACATTCTGCACCGCTAACAACTGGAAGGACAAAAGGCGCTAGAAAACTCGGTGGAGGCAGGGGCAGCACCTCTCTAGGTCTGTTTATACACTGGAAATTCAGGTTATAAAATAAAGAAGTGAGTCACGCATGGCAACAGTCCAACCCAGGCTCTTCAGTCAAGACCACGTTCCTACGAATGACCCAGGAACACATTTCTAAGCGATTGGGATTATTTCTAATTTGCAGCAGTCAGTGAGATCAGAATCTTCCCTTAAGATTCTGCTCAGTCATTATTTGTATAAAGCTGCCAATAATTCCTTCAGACTTCACGCCCTGGCTGCCACAGCACGGTTATCAGCTGCCACTGGAGTCAGGCCACCCCTTCCTGCTCCCATTCACAACCTAAACCATCAGACCCTGCTTACGTGACTTCTTGGAAAAAAAAAAAATATTCTGGCCTTGGTTAACTGAAGGATATCACATTTTTCAAACACTGACCCTGAAACTCACCTTCATGGGGTCACGCCAAAAATCTGGAGGGATAAAAATGATTCCTGATACACAGAGGCAGAACTCCAAGGGACCCAGTAAAATCCCTTCCACTTCAACTAGCTAGGACACCTCCCCTTCTTTTTCTATTTGTTTTGGGGTCAGCAGAATGTATACATTCCCAGTAACACCCTCTCCTTGCATGAAAATGCATACACGCACTCTGTATACAAGAACATTTCAAATACTCACTAAATATATTGTGTTTGGTTTGGAATTTTCTTCCTCTTTAAAAATCTTTTCCCAACATCTCATTGCAAAACACGGGTAAATTTAGAAATGAAAATGCCATTTTAAATCAGAGAGCCACCATCGTTAGTCTAGAGATGTTGAGGAAAAACAGACATTTCTCCAAATGAAACATTTCAACGGGCTTCAACATTCAGCCTTGGTTGCTGCTGAATGAATTCACCAAACGCAACATACAGTGGGAACTAGGGATTATCGCTATCGTGTGCCCTGGCTGGATTTCTGGGGGAAAAAAGTCCAATAATTTTTTCTCCCGGTTCCTGCTTTCTTTTACTTCGTGTTTTTTTCAGATCGTCCCAACCGCACCGCACACCCTGGGTCCATGCCGCTATTGCCTGTCTGCTCCTCCATAGCAGTGAATGGGGACAGTAGCTGTGTTCCCATCGGATCCAGTAGCTGTGTTCCCATTGGATCTCCAAGCAGGAGCAACAGCAGGCTTTGCTACATTATGAGAAGCTCAAGGATGTTGCCGCACTATTGTGCTTAACGTTTGGAAGAGTTGAAAAAAGCCTGGAAGAATGATTTGGCAAGTTCCTGACGAGAGGATGGACATAACGAATAGGAATGAATTACAAAGGATATCGCAAAAGCCAAGGAGGAATGAATTATCAAGGATCTGGCTAAATAAAAATGAGTTATCAACTGAGCTAATGGAAAAGGAAAAGAAACTGCTATTGCACGGATCCCATGTGGAGGTCACCTTGGCTTTCCACTCACACATGAATATTCACTGACTTGGAATTGATCTGTCCTTAATCTAGATTTATTTACAGCGAGGGTCTCGGCATTTCTTACAAATGACACACATTAGCTCATCGTGTGGGATATACTGAAGGCTGAAGATATATCTGATGGCCCTGTGGCTCCTTGAGAGCAGTTTTCTAATTCTGAAAACGAGTCTGTGTGTCACTAGGAGAGGTTTCTTCACAGTGAACAGCAATAAAACAATCAAGCAAATCATCTGCGCTCTCTCCTCCCGCAGCCAGTCATAATTTAAGACCCAGCTCCAATTGCTGCGTTTAGATGTTTTATCAAGAGACCCAGGGTTGAATCCAACCTTCGCGATAGCAATGAAACCAGTTTGGTCAAGGAGGATACCCAATAGGAAAGGTGATGATGCACAGGTATTTCTCAGATCCCTCTCCTCCCAGCCTTCCTACATCTTTTCTGGAAAAAAAGAAATTAAAGGATGAACACATCTTTCCCCTATACTAATTTACATAGTATGATCCCATTGACTGGAATATTGAGTTATTCCAAATGACTGTGAGGAAGAAGAAAGGCTGCTCCATCACCCTCAGGTATCCACTTGCTAAACACATGGATTGACAACACAGAGAGGGATTTCCAAACACATTTGTCCTCAGTCTGCTTCAAAAACCCTATTTACAGATTACATTCATACAATGATTTTTTTAAAAATCAGGGGCAAAAAGGAGAACATAATTCTTGGGTGGCTTTTTTTTTTTAAACACATGGCAAAAAATGTAGGAGACTGAAGGGCTGCTAGTGAGGAATCCCCCTGCTGACTTTGCCTTTCCTGTCTTTCTCAGCTCCTTAATTACACCATCACTACACGCAGGGTTGGTAAGTGGGTACTCATTTTAAACGTGCAAATAGCATCTCTAACTTCAGCTTAATTATTTGGCTTCTAATCATAAAGCAACCAGAGTTTTCTCTCTATTTTCTTAACCTGTCACAATTTTTAGGGCTTTTTGTTACCTCTTTTCCTACTTCCCCAATGACACAGCACAGAGCCAGAACACCGACGGAGTTACATCCAGATCTCACTCACTCCCAGGACAACAGCATTGCAACCACAAAAGTTACTCCAGGGTTCTACTGATGAAATTGGAACTGGATCCTAGATTTTCTCCGGAGTGCCAGTAATGTTTTACATCTCAAGCACCAGCTCCAAAGTCTGTAAATACGTCCTCTCTGTCTCAAGTTTAATCCCAGTTCTGGGGTCTTATCCAACATATATCCAGACCAGGCTGTGTGAAATGAACTGTCTAGGATAACTCCAGCAACTGCACGGAATTTACTTTTCCCAGGTTTACAGCACCTAAACCAGGGGCGAGCGTTTACCATACCTCCCAGTCCAGAACGGAGGCCTGCCACTGAGCTATCTTGTCAATGTTCTCCAACCGCCGCTTCCGCTCGTTGATCTGTAGAGTCACGTTCCTCATGACGGCGAGAGCAGCAGCCACATACCTGTAGTCACTGTCGAACACAGAAGAAAAGTCCATGAAACGGAGCCTGATGGGCAGTGGAAATGCACAGAAGCACAATCCTACAATGCAGGTAGGATTTGCCGCTCACTACTATGACACCGTGTTTTTTCCATCACCAATGTCTTTCCGGATCATCACAAAAGAGCATCTTGCTTGAAACCGAAACTGCATGTGTACGAGACAGAGGAGCCAGCTCCTCCGCTGGTCTGCACCAGTGCAGTGAGTTCAGTCCAGCCTCTACCAGCCCAGGGTCCAGCAGCTGTGGATATTGCTCTGCAAAGTCTTGAGGAGCTCAGCTAAAGAGTATCCTGAAAGAAAGTCTGAACATTTTTGTAGCCTGTGTCTTCAGGCCTGGATTTTTCCATTTTTAAAATGAACATTAGAAAATATTTTTCAATTAGACACAAGGCTGGAGCATCTCCCAAGCCATAAAGTGACTCCAAGAGTGCACAGAGCACTCATCCCACGGCATTCACTCTTGCTGCAGACTTCAGGTGAGCAAATCAAAGTAATTCTTTCTTTTTTTTTTTTTCCTGGATGAGCCTGCGAGTGTAATAACAAAGAGTGAAAATAGCGTCCCGCCAGGGCCAGCCAAGATGATGATCAGTCTTTTCAGAAAGCGACGCTGAAATCAATGCTATTGATTTCCGCCCTGTGCCTTCTTTTCCATTCCAAGGAACCTTAATGTTCATTTCAATCGGAAAGCCAGACAAGGCCAGCTGCCACAATGCCACCATAATATATTATTTACTTAAGGGCTGGTATCGATTGCTGACTAATGAGAAAAACTGCGATCCTGGGCAACTGCACGGCGAATGGCTTTATTGATTATTGCTAAGAATTGCACTGGTGACAGCTAAAATAGGGGTGAGTGGTGTGAATTAGATCCATTTCCCCACGCGATCCAAACAGGATAAATATTAAGAAACAATCCCGTTATACAACAGAACATTATTTGCTATTTTGCCATCCTTTCTTGGATGAAATCTTGAGATGTGTTTTCAATCGTTATTCAATTCTTACATCAAAATTCTAGCTCAGGTAGAAAAAAAAAAAAATTCCTTCAAATTCCAAAACATCAGGAGTGGTCCTTCAACAAAGTAAATGAGAATAACAACGGGCTGTCTGACATATCCACCGTGCTATACAATGAAGAATTTCCTGTGCCTGCCTTTGTGGGGCCGTCTGTATGAAGTGAGCGCCTGGTTGTGTAAGGGAGAAATGGAACTAGTCCAGAGAGATGTTAGTCTGGGCTTCAAAATCTCCATGAGTTCTTGTAGGGCAACAGGTAAGTCACTACGGCCAGAATGGATCTGCAGAGGTAGGGAGAGGTGTATGGATTAGAGACGGTCGCTAATAATCTCCTGGCAATTCTGCTCATGCAAAGGGAGGATACTGCCAGTCCACCCGTGAGCAGAGTCTCCTCCTCATCACGTCCCGTGTTCATACACTCAACCCCAGCTCCGCTCTGCAGTTTTTTTAAGCTGCGCTCAGGACCTTCCTATATTTAATTCATATTAAGCTGGAGTAAATCTTTAAGAGGTGAACAGATGGGGCTTTGTGAAAAATTCAAATGAACCAGTCTCAAAACAATTCGCAATTGAAGGGAGCCAGGCTCCGAGAACACCCCCGTGCCCGCCTCTATGCGGAGGGGGACGGTGCCAGTGGAGCTGGGTTTTATCTTGGTAATGCTAATGCACTAATTCGGATGTGCTGTTTGAAGAGAAAACCCCATGCACATTTTTCTTTCACGCAGTAATGAAGAAAGAGTCATGACTGAACTTTTTGGGCTCCTGGCCCGTGTCTGCGGCAGAGCTGGCAAAAACTTAGAAGAAAAAATAACAGAAGCAAAGCGTTTGGCCAGTGAAATAACAATAGGATAGCATTAACTATGAAATAAAGGTAAATAAATTGTTTGTCAATTTTACTAAGGCTGCAATGACCTTTTTCCAGTGCTCCATCAGAAGTAAGACTCTTGCCAAATATCACATGCTAACTTGGGGGAGAGTGGTCAGGTTTCTGGTTCCAGCTCTGGTGTCCTGACCTGGCACAGGGAAGATCCATAGCTCTACACGTACAACATTAGTGCAGAGGAAGGACAAAAAAAAAAAAAAAAAAAAGAAAAAAAAAAAAAAAAAAGGAAAGAAGAACAAAAAGAATATAGCATCCCACTGTTAGATGAAACTAACATATCTGCTTTCATTGGGACTCCTGGTCCTTTCTGAGTTTTGCCTTACTCCATAAATGGTTCAACTGATTCACACACTATTTTCTACATATTACATTCTAATCAGAGTGCCTGGGAGACTCCTAATCCAGCCAGCGATGAGCCTGACTTCATTGTGACTATTAGTCCACTTTATCATTTTCTGGCTTCTGTTTCAGACTCACAATCTAATTCCCAGCACCGCCAATCTGCAAGTGCACAAGGACGACTCACCGCCTGATGAACGGGCCCCGCTGAAGCCCCCCAGTTGGCTGCTCAGTTTCTCTTGTTCACCGCTGACCCTGACGGTATCCCAGCCTGCAGGTACCTGGCTTTTCCCCGTGTCCAATATTGTCACAACATGACATTCCCCAAGATTATTTGCTTTTCTGATCTCAGGCTTTGCTCACCTCAGCCCCAATCCCAAAGCCAGAATGACAAAAGCAGAAAATATTTGTATTTCAAGCAGGCAACCGCGGCAGCCCGGGTTTTCTGCACAGCCCCAGTGTCCTGTCTCTGGCACAATCCAGTAAAAAAGAGGTCTCAGCCTGAATCACCCAGCGGAAAGGTCCAAGTCTCCTCAGAATATGACTGTATCTGATTACTTAACAACATGTTGATTTTGAAACATCCCAAAGGAAAAAGGAACATACTCCCAAAATAATTCAACCCTTGTGTAATCACGCTGTCCACATCCCCTTTGCTACCAAATAACTCAGAGGAGGTCATGTTAAATACAGACCTCTTCCCTCTGAGGATGCTTATGTCTTCCCATCGTAAAGCTGAATTCCCGCTGTAAGCCCTGCGGGGACATCACACGGCTGGCAGGGGAAAGAAGCCACAACCTTCGGGATCCTAGAGCTGGTTTCTGATACCCTAACATTCCCACGAGTCCACTCCAAGTTTGATTTGGTCTCGTTATGAAGGGAAAACCAGAAACTGGATCTGGAGCCAAATGCACGTCCAAGTTGGTGATGTTGAACTGGGCATTCAGCTGCTATGAATTAGTCAAACCCATTAATTGGGTCAAAGCAAATCAATGCATCTCTATGCTCATATCACGTGTCTCTGCACCTTCCAGAGCTGGGTTTGGGGAAAAGCAAAACAAAACAAAAAAATCAAATGCTTGCAGAAGTTTCTGAAACATTTGTGGACTTTTTTTGTTCTCTGAAACACCTCCTTTTAAATGGCTTTTGGAAAAAGAAAGAAAACTGGCAAGGCGGAAGAAAATCTCCCCTCAGGGGGTCCGGTTCTTCTCTCACCTTATTTTTATAGCAGTATATCACAAGTGATATCATAGGTATTGTTCTTGATCTACAGTAGGTCAGGCAGTCAGGCTGGTTGCCCTCAGCAGCAAAAGAGAACCTGGAAATTTTGGGAAGTCATCAAACTGCTGGGTGCTCCTCTGAACCTAAACCCAGTGGCAAAATCAGAGGTGGACTCAGGCTGAAAAGCAGAGCAGGTCCTGCATCCTCCCCAGATCTGAGCACGTTCAGCTCTGAGTTGCAGATCCTGGCCCTTGACTTGCTCTGTGCTGAGGTCCTCTTCAGGATAAAGGAATGAGCCTTTCTGACCACCGAATGCTAATTAGGTAATTTTTCTAGTGTAACTGGAAGCATCAGAAAGTCCATCCAAGGGTAATTAGTTCACATGTGTGATTATAACAGAGATGAGTTTGGCTCCATTGAGAATCAGCACTTTGAGAAGCTTTCTAGCTGTCTGCTGAAAATTTGCCCTGCTTCAATTTATATAAGATGGCATGAAGAGAAGAGCTGGACAGAAAAAACCCAACCCCTGTGTGCGTGCAGAGGCTGTGTAAAGAAGCAGCGAGCAAAACCCTTCGGTGTAACAAGAGACGGGCGTACCTGTGATCCTGGGCGGTGTACTTCAGCAGCTCCGCCAGCTGCAGGGGGTATTTGCAGATCTTCTGCACCGGCGTTAGAAGGAAACCGTCTATGGCAATATCGATCATCTGCTGCAACAGACGACACGCTTCGAAGAAATGCTGGTACCTGCTATCCTTCATCAGCTTGGAAAGCTCCATGCACGCGTCCAGATGGTTGTTACAGTACTCCGAATAGATCCAGAACCCATCTTGCTGTGAGAGGCAGAAGAGGGATGCACACAGAGGGGAGCGCACGTCAGGCACGTCTGCGAGCAGTCAACCACCTGACGTGCCAACGAGAAGACATTACCACTAAAGACAAAGGAACCCCCCAAGCAGCAGGAGGAAGGACTGCTCCTAGAGCACTCGTCTGCTTGGTGCAGGTGCTGCATGGTCGCTCGCGGGGCAAAGGGAGGCAGCGAGGGACCCGCGTACTGACGCATCACTGGCATCTCTGTATCTCCAGCTTGATTCCTCTGGGCCACACGGACAAGGCAGATGAAAGGCCAAAGAAAAATGACACGGGAAGGGAGACAGACACAAACTGACTGCCCAGTGTCACAGATTAAGGCTGGAGTTGAGCCAGCCCAGCCAGGTCAACAGCCTGAGATGCTCCATCAGGTTGCAGCCAATGCCTTATAAAATACAGAAAGGACAGATTCTCTTTTTTAAAAGTACACCTGACCAGAAATTCCTATTTCTCAGTCCCATAAGGGCCCAAATCACCTGCCCGTCTGGGAACAGGGGAGCCCGGTTTCTTTCCCATCCCCACAGCTGATCAAGAACAGGCGCGGACACCTCGCTCTTCCTGAAGCAGATGAGCAGATCCGCTTTGCAGATCCACAGAACAGGATCTTAACGGCCTCATCCCTCAGTTTCCCCAAATGGCTAAACTGGGATAATTTATCAGGAGTTTATTAGCCAGCTTCCAGCCCCTATCTGGTGGCAGATAAGTGTCAGATATTCCTCCGAATAACAGTAGTAATTCTTACTATTGTCACTATAAATGAATTGACAGCACAGCCTCAAGACATGAAGTTTCAGCTACTGATTCTCACCAAGATTTCCTACATCTCTTTAGCACAGAGGTGGAATATGATGCTGCTTTGGAAGCAAGCAGCAGAGATTGCAGGCTCTGATAAAAATGAGCAATATTAATGCCATCATGCAACTTCTCAAAAAGAAACCTGCTTTTCAATGACCAAGGATGCTGAAGAGATGCTGGGTTGGAGCATCTCCTACGTAAGCTCTGATACAGCACTTCACTCTCCCTAAAGGAAAGCCTGGAACTGCAGGACTATAATTTTCTTGACATTTCCTGACATATTTACAACACCGGCCAATTTATCAGCTCCTGAAGTACGTGGCTTATGCAACAGTACAACGGGCTGGGCAAAAGCCTCCAGGACTATATAGTCAGCTAAAATGTCCTGTTTGGTGTGTGCACTTAGCGTGAGCGAGTATCTGCTGCCCTGCTGCTGCCTGGGCAGCAAGAAGCACGAGCTGGCACCTCCCCAGCCAGCCCAGCAGCTCCACGGGGGAAGGCAGCTGAAGCTGCGTGGGTTTCTCATCCCAGTGCCACAGCGAACAGCCCAGGCTCTTGCTCTCCTCTGCCTTTTTTGTGTGATGTGCAACTAATGCCTCATTTGACTTCTCCGGACTCTCCTACCTCTTCTGACCTTCTAGCCATCCGTGACCTGGTTAGGATGGCCTGGGAGGGGGTTTAACCCATATTCTAAAGAATGGAGAAGGTGGGGAGGAGTTGAGGGACACCACGCCTACATAACATGATTCCGGGTGGATGTGAACAGGTGTTGGGATTCAAACGCACTGAGGGGTTATCCAGCTATATGCTTCACTTCAAATCCTTCCTTCTCTGTATCTCACGAAGTCAGTGGGGGGCCATGGAGTGGTTCCTGATATGTAACTAGAAAAGTATCGATGCACTAAAGTTATTCTGAGTGGTTCCTGCCTCCTGACTTTTTCTGCTACTCCTCCTCCCCCACCCTTGTCCCCCAAAAGCAACCCCAAAACTCCCAAACAAAAATGCCAAATTCACTTACGTGTTCAAGGAAACATGGTCCAATTTCACTGAGATGGGGGTCCTCGTTGTTGTACTGTTTCTCCAGGTCCCGGACAAATCCCATCTGAAATCTGTAGATATCTTCGATGTTACCAAAGATGATTTTTAGCTGTTCATCACTGAACATATCCCTCCTCTTCCGGCACTGCTTTAAGTAACCCTGTAAGGAGTAAGAAAGAATAATCCATAAAATAACCTGAACTCTCATACTGAGGCTGCTCTCAGATTATTCTTGAGGAAGGAGCAACTAAAAGCAAAATCAGAAGATGGCTTTGAAAACAAAACCCACTTGTTAAGACATGACAGTCTCCATCAACTCCTGTCTGAGTAAGCACCCAACAGCAAAACGTGCCTTGAAACACCACGAGTCCTTTTTTTGATAGACACCATCTCATCTGCAACTGCTGTTCCCACTGCAACCTCCAGCAGACCCCCATCGCTGCCCTCGCTCAGGACACAGCAGACCCAGCAGGCACGGAGCTGCCCAGCCAGCACGCAGAGGTGCTGGAGGTGGGTGTGGACAGTGCGCTGGGGTCTGACCCAATGTCCTCCAGCGTCTTCCATGAATCCGTTCTGCAAAGGAAAGGCTCTCCTTTGGTAATACCTCTGGCATCTGGATGGTATAACCATCCCAGTTGTTTCAGCACCAAGTGAAATGTTGAAGGAAAACACTCTTCAAGCATTCCCTGACTTGGGACGCAACACGGTTCATATCCCCCCACTTGTTCATCTTCCTGAGTCTGAGACAAAAGCGGGAGGGCTGCTGTCCTGCGAGTGCCGTGGCGGGGAAGCCCAAAGGCCACGCAGTAGGCTGGGGAGGTGCTTTGGCTTGTTGGGGAGGTGCTTTGGCTTGTTGGGAAGGTGCTTTGGCTTGTTGGGAAGGTGCTTTGGCTTGTTGGGGAGGTGCTTTGGCTTGTTGGGGAGGTGCTTTGGCTTGCCTGAGCAGGGAAGCCATGGTGGGAGCAGCCCAAGCTGCTGATCAATGCCATCTAGAAGAAAGCAACATTATTTAAATTTTGTTTCCTAAACTCTCCATTCCATTAGCACAAACACACTATTCCAAACAGTGTAAAACGAGGGAGAATTTTTCTCTCGTTTTCTCAACTATCATCCTTCACTGCTTTTCTTCCTTTTTTACGTGGGACCAGAGTAAAGGCTTTGTACTCTTCTCCATACTGAGTCTGTAGACATTAAAGTCAAATGGAGAAAGAACTAGGATGTAGAGAGTTTAAGGAAATTCTCCAAAACCCCAGAATGAATCTGCAGTAGATTTGGAAACAATTCAGGTCTCCTGCGTCTCGGTCCAGTGCAGTAATAAACAGATCCTCCTTGCTTATTCTTCATCTGCCCACGCCACCCATTGGTACTGAGCCTGAGCTTAGCTCGACATCATCTGAACACAAATCGGACAGCTAGCACTGCTCTGAAGACCTCCTGTCCTAAAAAAGACTGAGTAGCTCAATATTCTGGCAAAAAGCGTAGCACACCAAGTCCCCCCCGCCTCCCTGTTCTGCTGACCCTGCCTGAACACACGTGGGCCAGGGGACGGGGTGACACAGAGGCTCAGGATGGCTGGGCTGAATTTCTGGCTCTGCCACCAACCTGTGTGACACTGAGCAAACCACTTCATCCCCGCTGTGCCTCGCCTGTCTGGACCATTCAGACCAGACACTTTGCAAAGGCCAATATCGGTGCTCTGCTGGCCTGGCTGGACTGCGGCCTCTTGGCTGAAAAGAAATAACACGGGGGTCATCACGAGATGACTTTGCCTGTCTTTATTATATAGGAAGAGAAAAAAATGAAGGGAAAAAAATGCCACAAGCTCCAGCAGAATGGCTATATTTGGGGACTCTAGATGCTTAGTCACACAGACAAACAGGCAGCTGGTGACACGCAGCTGCTGGTCCACAATGGAGACTATGGGAACGCTATAATAAACCGTCCTTCAGCCTCACCATGCGGTTCCTGGGAGGGAGAACTTCAAACAGATGAATGATAAATGCCCCTTTGGCCGACCTGGCAAAGAACCAAGCTCTGCGATGTCCAGCTTAGCTCAAAGGATGCCGTTACCCTGGATTTGCTGGCTTTCGCAGCTGGGAAGCTGGAGTTATGGAATACCTTCTGCATTTACTAAATCTGGGTCTCTCTTCTTCCAGGAGCTCCTTGATGACTCATTTCCCTGGGTTTCCCTCTCCCATTTTTCAAGGCCAGGAGAAATGGGAGCAGGCTGCTTCCCACGTTGCAGGACAGTTGCAGGGCAAATAAAAATTCAAGCTAGCAAGGAATAATGCAGAATATCTTCCATGCTGCTGTTCATGTTTACCTGCTTATCACAGAACAGCTTTTGAAAAAAAAAAAGAAAGAAAAAAGATGCGCACTTGCCCGTGAGGTCAGGCTCTTTTCGACAGTGGCTTTGGTGGTGTCAGCAGTGCTGAATGCCTGCTGCGAGCCGCTCGTGTTAGGACCTTTGTCCCGCTGCATGCTGCAGGCTGCCTGCAAGCCAGCCTCCCCTCTCGCATCCTCTGTTCTGTGAGATCAGCGCTGGATGATTTCTGTGAACATCTTTCAGCCCTGGGGTTGCTATTGGCTGCGACTACCGTCTTGAATATTCCCCATCGTCCCTGTGCGGCTGGTTCATCTCTCTGCCTGAGTGACGTGTTTCAGAGAAGCTGAAGCGGCACATTTCTGTACAGGCACCTATGAAACCACGGGGAAAATCAAAGAACACACGGAGCTCCCACGCCTCATCCTCTATCCAGCTTGTGCATTTGGATGGTTGGTTTCCAGCACAAGCCAGCAAAGGGGAGACTGAAGATTTATATATAACACGCAGCAAGAGCCAGCTAGAAGGCTGCTGCATAGTTTTTCCAGTAAATTTACTTCTGTTACATAAAACAATGTCATCTTCCTTCTGCTCATCCCATCAGGTTTGCTCAGAGAAGGGATAGCTGACTGACGAGCAGATGTTGGAGAGTGTTTTGCTCAATGAGTACCTAAAAATAGCTGTCAAACTCTCTGCCTTTAAAGTACTTTTCCATGTAGTCCCTATAGTATAAGGCAAAGTTGGAAAGTTATTTGCAGGAGGTTAAGTGCTAAGTTTTACTCCACCCCAGAGTGGGTTTAGAGACAGTCAGGAGAGGTGGCACATCCATCCATCCATCCATCCTTCTTCCTGTCCAGCTGAGAGTGAGGTGAAGGAGAGAATGAGGAGACTATAGCCACTGCAGACCGTAACTTCAAAGGCAGCTGTGACAATATTCCAGCTTCTTTCCATCCCTGAATTTGGCCCAGCACCATCTGAGCTATGGAAATGCTGTTCTCTCGAGCAGCGCTCAGCATCCAGGTGCGCGTTGTGCTGATACACACGTACCGAGGACGAGCACAAGAACAAAGTTGCGACTGTTTGAACTGAAAAGGCAAACTGGAGCTGTGTCTGGTGCCAGGCAGGCAGGACTCCAAAGCCCTTCTTCAAAGCCCAGCCTACAGCCGGTACTGAATGTCAGGCACTGCAACGGCGCCGGGGCTCACCTAAAATATCAGATAAACTCCTGCAGGAACACGAGGCTGTTCCTCAAAAGAACAAGAAGCAGCCAGCTCCAAACCAGAGAGACAAGGTGTGCAGAAGCAGGCTACGAAAGACACCTTGTGCACTGGGGGGTCCACAGAGCTCCAGTCCAGTATCCACGCACGAGAAACTGGTCACAGCAAGGGGCCAGCAGCTCCTCAGATGTGGTCCTCTGAAGGAGGGTCACATTGCTGCCAAAAAGGTTTTATGCTGCTCGGCTCTGACACAGCACCAAACAGTCGTTTTTATCCATCTCCGAGAATGAGTCAGGCTGGTGCCACGCTGACCGCGTGAAATCCTGTCCCATCAGCTCCGCAAACCAGGCTCGGCTCTGACGCGCTCAGATGCAACGAGGATGTTTTCCATGTGGCATTCAGGGCTGTCCTGGCACCAAACCAAAGCTTAGGTGGAATCCAGTCAACATTATTAAAAAACAAATTCAAAGCGAAATTACTTGGAAAAGAGCAAAGGCAGCACTGGGAGCTGGCTAGCCCCTCGAACCTGCCGCCCTCACAGTGCCCACACCACGGAGGTTTCCTTGGATCTCCCAACGGCCTCGCTGTTCCCATCCAAGCTCTGTCACCTCTCACACCTCCTTAAATTTAGCCTTGTCTTCCTAGTCCACGTGCTGGTCCAACCCCTGCTCATGTCTCAAAGCACAGCACCCTGCTCTTGTTTTGCCACCCGCGCTCCCCACGGCGCGGCACAGCCCAAACCCCCGGCTCTCATCGAGGTGCCTGCCCCGACCAGCACCTCGGGGGCTCTG
>NW_010139898.1:0-3177 GCF_000699245.1 Pterocles gutturalis | reverse complement strand
GACAGACTCTGTGCCCTCCCACATCCTCCCAGGATCGAACACCACGTGCAGGGGGCAATCCTTCCCAGCCCGCGGATGGCCGTGTGTGTACGTGGGGCTTCACAGGACAGGAGTGACCAGCACTGCCTGCCCGTAAGGCTGGCTAGTGCTGCCCAGTATGAAAGCCTCATTTTCAGTAGCTTATTGATCTTCTAAGCTCTTATCGCTAAGCCTGAAATTCCTATTGCTGGATATTTCCCTTAAGGATAATTTTTTTTCCTTTCTCTTCCCCTCGGTGATATTTCAGAATAACGATCCATCCACTCCCAATAATGCGGTCCAGAGAAAACTCCCACATTTTACCCCTAATAAAAATCTTCACAAAACCCTTTCACCAAGCAGCATCAGCCCTCCCCACTCTCAGCAAGGGCCCAGCAGCAGCAGCCGCCAGGGCGCTACGGCTTTGCTGCGACGGGGGATTCCCCTCTGAGCCAGTTGCTCCACGCAGCTCTTGGCTTGCTCAGGGAGTTTTCATTCCGGTGCTGGCTAGCTCCTGAGCTCCTGACTCGGCAGGACTACGGCCATGGGTATTATGAATAATAACACCGTGTATAATAATATAGTAGCAGGTAGTGGGAATACATCCTGAAGCAGAAAAGAGCAATTGGAGGGCTCTTCATCACCTAGCAGGGGTGACAGTCCTCCAGTAACAGCCGCCCAGCTGAAGGCGCCTCGCTGGTGTTGGGGTCTGTTATTCATTACAGCTCAGCAACAGGACTATAACTACACACCGCTCAACTCAGTAGTAAATCAGGCTCAACCTTCGCCACCCAGCCAGAACTCCTTTTTCATCCCCTCCAACACGTCATATCCCTGCTCTTTGTCCTGACACCTTAAAATAAAGAGCAAAGGGAAGAGGGGAATTTGACACTGTCAGCAGCACTTCTGCGTCTCATCAGCGGTTGTCTGGTGTCTACTCATTCCTCAGCACAAATCACATCTCTGTACACATCCATCCAGTGGCGCCGGCAGGAGCTCGAGCCGGCCTGCATCTCTCCATCTCCAGCCCCTCCTCTTACGCACAAACAGAAGCAGTCACGTCGCACGGTGCCGAAATGCCTGGGACGGCTGAGCTGCCTCGGAGCCTTCGCGAGGCAAACGGATTGCTCTGATTACACGGAGCACCATGAGGCTCAGTGCAGCGAGTGACGGTCCATCATTTTGCAGATGAAAATGCCCATTTCAGTCCTCCTCCTTCTTTAAGGGAGGCAGCTGAACCATCTCCTGGTACTCTACCTGGAGGTAAGATTTATCCCCCCAATACCATTTTGCATCCTACAGAGCCAGGCAGGAGCCTTCGAGATCTCGTTCATACCCAGGACATACCACGAGGTGCTGGAAACCAGTATCACCCCACAGATGCCACTGAAGCAATACCTATCTGTACCTCCTGGGAAAAACATGGTGACGTGGCTGGGAAATGCAAGTTAAGGTTTATTTAGTTTTCAACAGAAAAGTGCAAATACAGGAAAAGAAACAATGTGGAAAAGTTCCTGCAGTTCTTCCCTTCTTCAACGCAAAGCCCTCTGATGGAAATAGCACAGTGAAATTAAGCTCATTTGTTTCCAAATTGAAATCCCAAGACTCTTCCATATCTGAAAAGCGTCACAGATGCTTTTTGGATGGCTGCTTTGCCTCGTCAATAGAAAAGCAGCGAGTACGAAGGGAGGAAGACATTTTTCTAAGCAGAATTCACAAGGGGCTCCAGCACATTGACTCTGCAAAGACTGGGCACAGGCTCGCTAAATCCTCAACTCTCAGAGGGATGAGCTGAAAGCCAGGGACACTGATTTTAGTGCCAACAAACTTTTGTCTCTTAGTGCTCTACACACAATGCCCAAGCTGTCCTGGAACCCCTCCGCGCAGCCCAGTGCTCTCCTTCCCAAACACCCAGCACCGCGTGCATGGGCTCAGCTTGCAGCACTAATGCTGTACGCTGCAGGACAGTGAGGGGCTGCAGGGGTGAACTGGAACACAACGAAGGAGAACCAAGCTGAGGATGCAAGGGATCAGTCACCAAAGCCCATTTGCTTGCCAGTTCCCTTACACTGGGTAAACGTAACATACTTAATTTCCCATGGTGAAAACGCTTTGCTTCAGTCTCACTGTAAGAAAAGGCAAATGGGGGCCACCCTGAGCCAGGGGAAATTGTGAACCTCAGGTGAAAGGCACAGATGAAATGGGTGATTGGTTTAATTACAACCTCATTTCCTCAATCACAAGTTCAAAAGTAGATGGCATTGGGTTTTCATTACGAGGACTGCTTGAAGAATCTCAACCTCAGCATTTTTCAGTGAGAGGTAAGGAAAAAAAGTCAGAAAATTACCTTTAAGTTAATACAAACCAAAGGTAATTATCAGATCCAGCAGAAAATGCTCAGAAGTATCAATAGTTATTGACAGGTGCTGCTCCTCTATTAGACACAGCACTCAGACACACTGCATCTCGTTCCCCCATCACCCGAGGACAAAGCCAGTCCTCAGCTCTCCGCAGCCCATCCCACGTCCTGCTGCAGCACCCCCGCGTCACAGCCCCACGTACCTCACAAATGTCCTTGAGGTGCTTGATGTAGTGGCGCTCCGTGCTCATGATTTCGTTGATGACATTGGCTCTCATCTGGTCTCGGTTCTGCACGGTCCTGCCAAGACAGAGGCAGTCGGCACTCGGATCCAAATGGCCATTCTGCACGTCGCTGGTTCCCTCCTCCACTCCATCTTCTTGGTTTACCCACAGCTACGAGGAGAAGAGGGGAGAGCAACAGTCATTCAGAAAAGCAGCAGGAACCCAGTGAGTGCACGTAGGCTGGGGTTGGGGTTGCACGATGCTGGGAGACACTGGACCGCCTCCCTCCTCCCAGCAACGGCGATGCTCTGGCCAGCGACGCGCCGTGGTGTCCACAAGGCTGCCAGCCCACACAAACCATGCTTCTACTGGTGCAACCAGCCCCAAAGGGTTCCCCGCACACTGCCACCTTCCTCTCGGAAGCACAGGGATTTCAAGTGTTGACAGTTTTGATCCCAAATACAAAATAATCATACAAAGGGGGAACCGGACTGCTGGATGCTGCCAAGTGCTCGGAGCCAAGAGGAACGGTGGTACAAAGACAAAAGACATTGATGTGGGAATTGAGTGCACCCT
>NW_010139897.1:0-531 GCF_000699245.1 Pterocles gutturalis | reverse complement strand
ATCAGCGAGGACTCAGGCCTGCTTTTGTGTTTGCCTATTGTTTGAACGGGCGGGACGTTGGTTTGCAAGTTCCTAATTGCACATTTTGTTCTGAGATAAAAGCAATAAAGACACGAAAACAACTCGCAGATTTGATTTGGTTTAAGGTGGTGACTACATAGCTCTAGCATTTCCTATAGCACCATCAACTGCTGCGACTGGCTTTAAAAAATAAACTTTTCCAAGTATTTTAGGTAAAGAGCTTTCAGTGAAGTAAGTATTTATTTCAGGACTAAGAGAAACACTGCAAACATTTTTTTTTTCTATTGAGGAAAAGGCCTTTAAAGATGTTATCTTACTTTTGGGAGGTGGGTGCCCAACCCCTGGAGGACGAGGCTCTATCTGAAAATGGAGCTAGGGCTGTGACTGCAGCACCCTCTCACTTCCCTGCAACAGGACAGCGCATGCCTCAGGAAGCTGAGCACATACTCCCAAGTGTTGTAGGACCAACTGGTAAGTTAATCAAACCATAGAATCATAGAATGGTTTGGG
>NW_010139896.1:387-921 GCF_000699245.1 Pterocles gutturalis | reverse complement strand
CCAGCTGGTCCGCCAGGTCGTCGAACATGCTGCCGATGTCGTCCAGGATGCTCCCGGTGCTCTTCGTCTCCACGGCCGAGCTGGACAAGCAGCGAGGACAGGTCAGCACCGCGCACGGGATGGTGGCACCGCACGGTCCCCCTCCTGCTCCTCCGTGTCCCCCTGCACTGCTCTGCACCCTGTCCCCGGTGCAGACCCCACTGCTGCTGCACGGCCAGGGCCAGCCCAGCCCCACGATGCTCCAGCCCAGTGTCCCCCACTGTCACCTCTCCAGTGCCACCCCCGGTGCACCCCTTGCCCATGCTGCTCCAGCAGTGTCACCTCTCCAACGCCACCCCGCCCAGGTCCCCCTGCCTGTGCTGCTGTCCCCCAGTGTCACCTCCCCAACACTGCTCCCAGCCAGCACCTCATGCTGCTCTGGCCATGTCCCCCAGTGTCACCTCCCCAACACAGGTCCAGTCAGTACCTCGTGCCACTCCAGCAGTGTCCCGCAATGTCACCTCTCTAATGCCACCCCCAGTGCACCCATATGCC
>NW_010139896.1:0-254 GCF_000699245.1 Pterocles gutturalis | reverse complement strand
CACCCGCTGCCCTCGCCATTGCCCCTCCCCAATCTCCCCCCCCAGTGCACCCACATGCCCAGGTCCCCCTGCCCATGCTGCTCCGGACCTGTCCCCCAGTGTCACCTCCCCAACACCGCTCCAGCCCGCACCTCGTGCCCCTCCAGCACAGTGTCCCCGCAGTGTCACCCCCAGCACAGCCTGTCCCCTGCCCGTGATGCTCATGGTCCCCCGACACCTCGGTTGTACACGCAGCCCCGCGCCATCCCCCGGGA
>NW_010139895.1:0-2421 GCF_000699245.1 Pterocles gutturalis | reverse complement strand
TGGGTCCTTCATGGTATCCCCGAGGGCTGGAGCCCTGTCACGGGCTCTTCCCTTCCAGCAACCGTGCTGCAACTCCTCCTTTCCCCAGGTTTTGTTCTGTTGGGTCTGCCAGCCCCTGTCCTGGCTGTACAGGGGTATCTTGTCCAGGCTGCGTCTATTTGCTGTGGAAACTTATTTTTTCCCCTTGGGCAACATGTAGCCATAAGTTGTTTTGTAGTCTCTCAGATCCGAAAGTTGTGTTGGCTCTTCAAATGCTTATTGCACTATACAGCTGCGGGAATAACAGGAGTGTCTCCTGTGTAGGCAGCCCGTTTAACATCTGTGACCAAATTTCTGCCCATACCTGTTACATCAAAAAGCTTTATGCTTGCTGTAAAAAAAAACTAGCACCTTTCTTGAGATCCCAGTTGACCCTTGTGCTAACATTTGCTGCAGTGTAAGCGATACATCTTGGAGAACAGTGCCCAGGGATAATTGTGTTGGCGATCTCAGGCCAGAGGAGGAAAGCCTGTTGCCTTTTTGACAAGTCAAAAGAACTGAACTGCTGTGACAAACACACGATGTTTGTCAGTTGTGTCTGCGTCAGGAAAGCCCTGGGCTGCTGATGCTGGAGGCTGAGAGCATAGGAGGAAGGATCATATGTGCTTACGTTCTTAAACTACTTTTATTTTGTCTTGGGCCAAGTGGATGATGGTTTGGGGTAGCATTAAAGATTTGCCATTTCAAGATTGTTATTTATTGTTGGAGAGAGGGACAGAGCAGATTAGGTCATAGATTGGGCGGGTTGGTGAAATTGTTTGTGTTCCTTCATGATTGGTTCTTCTGTCATGATGATTTAACAGCCTTTGTGGTCTGACCTGCCTCCCTTTGACTGAGGGCTTGGCAGGATCCATTAAGTTTACAAGTAACAGCATCTGAAGGTGTTACGGCTGTACCCTTCTGCACCCCCCCTTAATGGGCCACCACTGTCTGGCAGCTTTTTAGCCACTATACTCCCAGGTATAACTTAAATTGTCAGTGACCTGGTGTTCTGGTGTGGCTTTTGGCCCAAGCCCCTGCAGATTGCTGGAGCCTTGAAGCTGAATGGTTTAAATCAGAAAGTAGTGTTTTGTGAAAAAAAATAAAAATAAAAAAAAACAAAACACACACACAACAACAACACTTGTGTCATTACCCCTGGGAGCCCACAAAATGGCTCATTTGTATTTAATAATACACAGTAAGTTTTGGCTGATTGTTCAAAGTAGTGCAGATAACATTGAGTGGGTTTTTTTAGTCAGCACAAGATAAGCAATAATGGCTGGGTATTTCTGTTTTGTCCTACCAATCTGAAACAATGTAAAGAGAAGTTCTAAACAAGCTTTGCCTCCTGAAATGATAATTTTGCTATTGCATATAGAAATACTTAAACCAATTAAGGTATAAGAACTCAGGCCTTTAGATTTCCAAATGAAAGCCTGTTCTTGAGAAACTCCCAGGCTACTGTGTCTTTTAATGTCATTTCTAACAAAGTTCCTGAAATAGCCTAAAAATATCCTGAAGCTCTTGCACAGAGTTCCCAAGTCTTTCTAAGCTGAACTGGTTGACTTAATTGAGTTTGGGGCATTCAGGAAAAATGAGCTGTTTCAAAATAAAAGCAAAGCATGGCTATAATGGGTCTATTCCAACCTAATCATTTTTGTACAGGTTGCTTGTAAACAAAATTAATAATTTTCTCACAAACAAAATGAGGTTTATTGTGGTTGTTGTCTAGCACTGTGCTGGCTATGTTCCTCTTGCCCTGCTGCCGCCCTCCTGCTGCTCTGCTGCTTGTTAGTGCTGCTCCTAGTCAGCACCTGAAGGTCAGGTCCAACCAGCTCTGTGTTCCTTGTTCCCTCATCATATGATTGTGACTTAAGGATGTGCTTAGGCTCATGATGATGGATTTCCCTTGGGGTTTTCTTTCCCATTGTTTGCTTATGGAGCCAGGCTCTGGAAGGAGGCCACTGATGTATCTGTTTTTGTCTACTCCACTAACACACCCCTCACGTCTTTTTTTATCTACTCCACTAATGCATCTCCTTGCCCTTGGATGATGGCCAGCATGGGAGGAAGGATTAACCAAATAAGTAGGGCTGGGTATGTACTGGGTGGGGTAGCTAATGAGGGACCTTAACTCTCAAGCAGCTGCATGAGCTCCATGTCCAGCCCCAGCGTTGGCCCTGGTGTGTCTGTAGCGCTGTCCTGGACGGTCAGCTGTGGACATTCAGGTCTGTGCAGCTGTTGCTGCAGTTGCTACAGGCTTGTGTGGCTTCACCCTTGGAGCTGATAGGAAGGCCGGGGGAAGCTCTCAGTAACACCTTTCCTAACCAAAGTTTTCACGGTTGTAGGGTGGCTTGATCCGTAGGAGAGACGGGCTCTCTCTGCAGTGCTGGGGAGGAA
>NW_010139894.1:0-2123 GCF_000699245.1 Pterocles gutturalis | reverse complement strand
TCAGTGAGGTGTGGGGGCAATTATAAAAACCTTCGTGGAAGATTCTTTAGGAAAGGAAAGGAAGAAAATTTAAAAAAAAAAAAAAAAAAACCCCGGGAAGATGTCAGGGAGAGGCCTGCAGCCAGTTGCAGCTGTGGGATGATGGAGCTGCCGCCTTGCTGCAGGCCCAGCTCATGGGCAGCAGCACACAATTTCTCAGCTGTTCGATGTTAGATGCAGTGGTTTACACCCTAATGAAAGCTGTGAAGGAGTGTTGGAAACTGAATTAAAAAAAAAAAAAAAAAAGAAAAAACAACCCAGATGTTGAAAGAAATATTTGGGGAAATGAATTGTTCCCCACAATGTTGGGGCGGTGGCAGAAAGAGGGAGCTGGATCCTCCAGGCCTGTCGGGCCTTGTGAGGCCTCTTGCTTCCAGCAGATGCACATAACTCTGCTGAAAGGAAATATCCCACCTGCTTCAGTGGAAAAGTGTTGGAGGAGTCAGTATTGACTCTACATTAAATTAAAACGTAATCTTTTCATAAAGCAAAGAGAACACAAAATTTTAAATAATTTGGGAAGATGGGAAAATTTCAGCTCAGAGTTCAGACAGTTCTACACAATTTTTCTTTCTAATGGGGTGGAAATGCAGATGTACATACCTCATTTTTACTGTGGAACAAGCTGCCTTTAACTCATGTAGACAGAGCTTACTTTTCTGTTTAATATGGGGAGATACAAATACAGATACGTGTAGTGACAACTAGTACTTTCAGCAAGCTAACCCACCACAGCCACATCAGACAATTCTGGTTTTGACACCAAATTTTAAATGGTCTGCTCCACCAGCAGAGCCTCACTACGGTCCTGAGACTGCAGGTCACACAATGCTTTCTCCTTCCATGCAGAGCAATGAAAGCTGAGGATGCTCAGTGTCTCCAGGGAGCCATTTAATACTTCACAGAACTGTGTCTAAATCCACTCATTGCTGGTACTGAGGAATTATTGTCTACAATACAACGTGGAAGAGCGAGCCTTACTGATGAGCTGTGGTTATAGAGATAGTACTAACCCTCTCAAAGCGAGTCAGTCACTAAGCCTCTGAGGACAAGAGAGGAAGTTAGAACAAAGAACATAAAAATAATTTTGACCATTAATATTTAATATTTTACCTTTTCCTCCCCCCTTTACCCTGCTTTCCTGCTAAAACAGCTGGGATGAAAATGACTTTCACTGTACTTTAGGGAGTCAGTGTTTTGTTATATTACATCTGTTCTTTAAACCCGTGAACCTTGGAAGCTGCAGCAACAGATAAATCTCTTTGTCAAGAAGACATATTCAAAGTTCCACGGACAAAACTGATCTTTGCCTCATGGGTTAATAGCATTAATAATTGCCATTTTGATAAGTCTAAATGTAAAAAGCCTGCTTAAACAAAAGAGTCAACCCTTCAAAAATGACTATCCATGATAAATTTTCAAGAGCAATGAAAATTGTCACTGTGCCAGCTTGATAAATTGTAGCCCCAACTGGCAGAGCCATTTGCCTTGCAGTAAGCACAAAATGACAGATCTTTGCTGAATACAAACTATATGCTTGCACCTTTCACAGCTGGTTTAGCTTGTAAACGCAGCAAAAAAAGAGGCTTTAATAAAAACTGAAGGTTATGCACAAAAAATGGTTTCACATCTGACCACTCCTCTCAGTTTACAGACATTTGTTTCGTATTGGAAAGTAGTCTTGAAAGAAACCCTTCAGCTGTCTATGGGATTGTGCTCTAAAAACACATGTACAACTACACTCCGGCAGTTTTTTCACTGAAATTATTCAACAGTGCAAGGGCAATCATGCGAGGGAGAGGAAAATCCTGTGTTTAGTTTTGCCTCGATATTTACCAGAACACACACACCCCTCATATGCGAAGAAGATATAAACGCATGTACTAAACTGCATATCATTATATAAATAAATTCAGGACCTACTCTAATTCCTTTGTCTAACCGCTGATCTGTCTCCCTGATGAGTCATTCTAATCTTGCAAGTCGCAGAGCATCTTTAACATACTTTTAAAAAAGAAGATGCTTTGTCAGGGTTATGTTTAATTCTTGTCAATAGATGGAATTCCTTTAAAAAAAAAAAAAAA
>NW_010139893.1:0-2934 GCF_000699245.1 Pterocles gutturalis | reverse complement strand
CCTTCAGGACAGTCTCCCAAGGGACTCTTACAACCAGAATCCTAAACAGCCTAAAGTCTGCCGGTCCAAAGTCCATATTAGTGGTTTTACTGGCACCTCTCCTTACTTCACCAAGGATCGAGAACTCCATTATGTCATGGTCACTAAGCCCAAGACGGCGTCCAACAACCACATCTCCCACCAGTCCTTCTCTGTGAACAGCAGGTCAACAGAGGCTCCTCCCCTTGTAGGCTCGCTTACCAGCTGTGTCAGGAAGTTATCTTCCACACACTCTGTTTCCTTTCCGCTGTGTTGTATTTCCAGCAGATGTCTGGCAAGTTCAAGTCTCCCACAAGAACAAATGGGAGCGATCACAAGACTTCTGCCAGCTGCTTATAGAATGCCTCATCTGCTTCCTCCTGCTGGGAGGGTGGCCTATAACACACTCCCAGCAGGATATCAGCCTTGTTAGCCCTTCCCCTCATTCTTACCCATAAGCATTCAAACTTACCATCACAATCCTCGATGTCTATACAATCAAAACACTCCCTAACATATAGAGCCACCCCACCTCCTCTACTTCCTTGCCTATCCCTTCTGAAGAGCTTATAGCCGTCCATTGCAACACTCCAGCTATGAGACTCGTCCCACCATGTTTCTGTGATGGCCACTAGGTCATAGCTGTTCTGTTGCACAATGGCCTCCAGCTCCTCTTGCTTGTTGCTCATACTGCCTGCATTAGTGTACATAATACATGTGAGATGCTCCAAAACGAAACATTCTTTCGAGGTACCTTTCCACTCTACCAGTCTGCATCTAGCAATGGCTTTATAAAACATTTGGCTTCATTATCCTTTATTTTGTTCCTGACATGAATAAACTAATGTCCATTATTTTTATCCTCCATGGTTACAGGTATTTTAGTTCTCTTTTCAATTTTCCTGAATCAGTCACATTGTCCAACTTGTACATTCATTATTTTGACTTTTTTCCATTTTCATCTTTTGTTCATATATTAATTTTTGGTTGCATTGTAATTTCTACATATCCATTTGACTGTAATGACTTCTTGTCCAGTATCACCTTCCCTCCTTTCCATGCACCAGTCCTGTTAGGGCATCTTGAAAAACTCTACAAATATTGGCAATATTTTGCTATACTGCATGTGACAGCATTAATAATAGTGTACAAATACTCCTGCAAGAAAGACAGATGTGGATGAACTCTATAGCATAACAAGATCCTTTGGCTAAAAGCTGGCTACATTCATACCACTAACCATGACCAACTTAGATGTATCTTGACACTTGTGATTTTGCAGTCAATGATCAGCTTTTCCTTGTCCATCACAACTGGGGCAAAGTACACCATGAAGGATATTAAGAAAATGTATTTTCAAAACGTTACCCAACAGTTCTCACTATAATATAATTCCTCTACCTTACTTCATTTAGTCTGAAGCAACGATAAAAACTGTACTCTTCCCATACATCAGGAACAGACTGTTAAGAGGTTCAACTTATTCTCTAGCAAGATCAGGTGGTCTGTGGCAGACCATATTTCATTTAGCAAATTACAACTTTATGTTATAAATAAGTTCCTATGCTTCTGAAACTTCTCTGACTTTGAAACAGGTAATGGCACTTTGGCATAATCCAGCCTTTTTACCTCTTCCATCCTGAAGAACAAGGTCTAACCATCGATTTCAACACCATACAAAAGTCTACCCACTAACTATTATACTAATCATATAATCTTTCTCAAGCTCCAAATTGCCTTACATATTTGCATTTCCTAACATTAATACCCAGTAAACGGAAAAACATACCCCTTACAAACAATATAGCACTTTGATTTACTTCATAATGCTTTAGGCTTGTCTTTTTTTAGAATGTGGAATGAGGATTTTCATTTTGTTCTCTCAGCTGCTCTTGCTCTTGTATCATCCAGGAAATTGGCACCCATACTAGAGATGAAGCCTACACACACCCCATTTTATTCAGATTTTATCCCAGTGTTTCACAAAAGCCACTCTACTTGGCTAACACCAGTACTTCCCATATTCTTTCTACGTTTGATGAAGGAAATGGAAGGATTTCTCAAAAAGGTAATCTGACGCCTCTTTTGGTTTCCTTTTTAGGCTCCTGCCATTTTTCACCTTCTGCAGAACAGAATGGAGTCTGCGGCTGTCTCACTGCTGCCAAAACAGATCATTATCACAGCAGTTTCTCTTGCTTATCCATTTTCCCAGTCTGACTTTGCTCCTGGAAGAACACAAAACTTCCCACTGTCTACCCGGCCCTTGAATAATAGTTCAACAGTCCTCATTAGAATGCAGTCACTGGTGGATGACCACCTTCTGCAGCGCAGCTGGCTGGATGCAAGGAAGCGTTCCCCGGAGGGACCAGCACCTGCTGCCCTGTTCTCCCACCACCTGCCCCGGGTCACCGCTAGAAGAGGGCAAAGAATTGCACTGGCCTGGAACCCACCTGGTTTGAGCTACACAGGTGCCTTCTTTCCTCTATGACACTTATCCTCAAAACTTCTGTTTTCTTCCTTGCAAGGCAATCCTTTTAAGCCGTCACCCGAAACCCCCCCTTGTGCACCTGCGATGTCACACCCCTGGAAGACACTCTTCTCATGTTCTTACCCTCGTAGTAAAAAACCTTCCAACCTATTTATTTTCCTGCCTCCTCCCGTTGACCACAAGGCTTTGCCATGCCCAGTCTTCTACAGCACCAATAATTTCACACAGTCTGTTTCCTCAGCCTCTGTGGCTGGCACCAGACCTGGCTTTCCCAGCCCTCTCCCCGCACACCGCAGGGACCCCACGCAGCCCGCAGCACTCGCCCCCGCCCAAACGCTCCCTCCGCTTGCCCCGAGCAAGCGCCACGACAAGGTACAACCCGCGCCCGACGGACACACACCCGGCCGGGAAGCCGGAAAACCAGTGAC
>NW_010139892.1:0-547 GCF_000699245.1 Pterocles gutturalis | reverse complement strand
CCCATGGCGGTGCTGCATGCCGGGGAAGCCTCATTAGGACTTGCCAAGCAAGCCGGGAAGCCTGGCTGTGCCGTGCCGGCAGAGCAGCAAAAATTATGAATAAGCTCCTGTTAATAAATACTTTATGATGAATCCAAATAGATTTCCTCCTCTGGAGCAATTATTGTAAAATGGGCTCTAATACGGCACAGGGCCGGCCCTGGGAAGGGCTGGGTGCGTTTCAGGGCCTAAGTGCCTCCTTCCATCCCCTCTAATGAGCACTTCCCAATCATTTGCATCTGTCTCGGCAGCAGGTCTCATTACCAGGTTAACTTATTACCAAGAACCGCTTCGGCAAACGGTTAAGCAGCAGCTACTACCGGAGGCTTCGCTGCAGCCACACGAGAGCATTTGGTCTGTGCCGAGGGCACCCGCGGGCTCTGGGAAGGGGAAACTGAGGCTGGGGTGAGGATCAAGTCCCCACTGTGCCCCTTCAAGTACCGGGATTTCAGGATTTTCAGGATTACCAGAATCTCTCCAGCTGCATCCCCCCCGCCACCGTGCCAAG
>NW_010139891.1:323-575 GCF_000699245.1 Pterocles gutturalis | reverse complement strand
TTCGCCTTCCCTCCTCCCCTCTCCCCGGCTTGCCCTGCCCATGTTTTGTATGTCTCTGTCCATCCAGGCTCCTGACGTTCAAGTTCGCAGGGACGTCACGTCCGCACTTGAACTTGCAGCTCAGGGGGGCTTTTGCCATTTTTTTCATCTCTCTCTCTCTCTCCTTCTCTCTCTCCCTCTCTCTCCCTCTCCCTCTCTCTCTCTTTTTTTTTTCCCCTTGCACAAAAAAAAAAAAAAAAAAAAAAGAGCAGG
>NW_010139891.1:0-213 GCF_000699245.1 Pterocles gutturalis | reverse complement strand
CGTCTCGCCCGATGTGAACCGGGCGACTCACAAGCCACCGAAGCCACCAACCCACCATGTCGCGCCGCAAGCAAGGCAAACCCCAGCACTTAAGCAAACGGGAATTTTCACGTAAGTAACCCGGAGAGCAATTTATTTAATTTCCCCTTCACGGATTTAATTTTTAATTTGAACCAGAGAGCAAGGGAGGGGAAAAAAAAAAGTGAGAGCGAG
>NW_010139890.1:0-24221 GCF_000699245.1 Pterocles gutturalis | reverse complement strand
CATTCTGTGATTCTGTGATTCTGTGACCTATGCTTCCAGATATAAGCTTAAGTTCCTAGCTTTACATATTTTTATGCTTTATGAGTGCACCATGCTGTACCATTACTGGGTGTCTCAATAACTTCCATTAGATTTGTTCTGTACAATAAAAGTAGTAGATAAAGGCTAAAGAAACACTACTTGATTAAATATTTTTTTTCAAATTACTTTTAAAATCAAGACATTGTAGTTTTAGATCTTTGAGTCAAAATAACATTGAAAGAGTCTGTAGAAAAATGGCGACAATGGAATTATATTCCCATTTGAACTTACCAGCAACTGCTGTGTTTCTGCAGTTCCTTTGTCTTACATGCTTTCTTCCATAAAAGTCATATGTTAGCCTGTTCAGGGCTGTTTTGTGTGTGTGAGGCCTGGGTATAATTTGTTAAGTGCCAGTAATGCTACAAAGAGTATTGATTTTGAAATGTTTCCAATGCAATGCTTGGCAACATTTTTTCAGATGAACCATTTGGTCTTACTAGTGCAGAGGTCATAGCTCATGCGTTACAGAATCATAAATGAAAGTAACCCACAGTAACCAACACTGACTTTACATCTAACTGTGTCTGCTCAGACAATCAAAAATACTTCAGATATTTAGGAGCTGAGGAAGTACTGCATCATTTGCAACCTGTCCACTGTATCAGTTACTGTAATTTATACTTTCTGGTACTAACATCTGTGAGGTATCAAAGAGGAAGCAATCGCAATTTGAGATAACCCATCAATCACATACAAAGAATGAGTGATAAATGGGATACTGAAGATCTTTTTCTGTAACAAGAGAAATAAGGTTAAGAGTAAGCATCAACAGTATTATTATTAGTCCTAGGAATTGTGAAAAATAAAACATACAAAGAATAAAGCTAGATATGCTTAACAGTAGTTGGTTATTGAAATTGACAGTCAAAGCTGTAGTGCATAAATAAAGAATTGGTGCCTGCAAAATAGACCTAGCTTTCAATCCCAAAGTGGTTTGTCTCCCAAGAACTGTAGCTTCCTCCTGTTCATCTCACAGTTTCAGAATTGGCTTGGTTGATCAGCTTTTTAAGATTCCCCAAGAAATGAAGAAAACTCCAGCTCGGAGTCAGAAGTCATGAAGCTAGGAATTAGAACTACAAAGATGGAGACTCCACCTGGGAAACCAGTTCTAGTGTCTGACCACTCTCACAGAAAAAAATATTTTGGTATTTTAAAATGGAATTTACTGTGTTTCAGTTTGTACCTATTTCTCTTGTCCTGTCACTGGGCTCCCCTGAGAAGATTCTGGCTCCATCTTATTTTCTTCCACTATCAGGTATTTATAAACTTCAGTAAAATCCCCCTGAGCCTTCTCTTCTCCAGGCTGAACAGTCCTAGCTCTCTTAGACTCTCTTTGTATAACAAATTCTCCAAGCCCTTAATCATCTGAGAGGACATTTGCTAGATTTGATCCAGTATGTCCATATGTCTCTTGTACTAGGGAGCCCAGCACTAGACACAGTACTTTGGGTGTGTCTCAGCAGTGCTGAGCAGAGGGGAAGGATCACCTCCTTGATGTGGCAATGCTCTGTCTGATGCAGCCCAGGAAGCTGGTAGCCTTCTCTGCTGTGAGAATGCATTGTTGACTCATGGCCAACTTGGTGTCCACCAGGACCCCTTGGTCCTTTTCTCCAGAGTTGCTTGCCAACCAGTTGCCCCTAGTCTGTCCTCATGCCTGCAACTTGGTATTTCTGTTTGTTGAAATTTATGATGCCCTTGTCAGCCCATTTCTTCAGCCTCTTGAGATCCCTCTGAATGTCATTGTGCCAATCTGGTGTATTAATCACTCCTTCCAGTTTTGTATAATCTGGAAAATTCCTGAGGGAGCACTCTGTCCTATCATTCAAGTCATTGACAAAGACGTTAAACCTTGCTGGCCTCAGTTTTGACCCCAGGGACACAACATTAGTGTACCCCAGCTGGACTTTTTGCTGCTGATCACAACGATTTGAGCTCAGCAGTTGCTCCAGTTTTCAGTCCACCTCAGTGTCCATTTCTCTAGTCCACAGTTCATTAGTTTGTCAATGAGAATGTGATGGGAGGTGTGTTGAAAGCCTTGCTAAAGCCAAGATAAAAAATATCCACAGCTCTCCTCTCATCCACCAAGCCAGTCATCTCTGCTGAGAAGGCTACCAGGTTGGTCAGGCATGACTTTCCCCTCATAAATACATGTTGACTACCTGCAGTGACCTTCTAGTCCTTCAGATGTATGGAAATAGCTTCCAGGATTATTTGCTCAATCACCTTCTCAGGGACTGAGGTGAGGCTAACTGATGTGTTGTTCCACAGATACTCCTTCTTGCCCTGCTTGAAGGTAGGAGTGACATTTGCTTTCTTCCAGTCCTCAAGAACCTCCCCTGATCACCGTGGCCTTTCAAAGGTAATCCAGAGTGGCCTCACAACGACATTGATCAGCAGCATCGGCACTCCTGGTTGATCTCATTAGGTCCCATGGACTTGAGCATTTTCAGTTTGATTCAGTGTTCTCTAACCTGATCCTCCTTCACTGACAAGAAGTATTCCTTGCTCCAGACCTCCTCTCTGTCCTCAGGGGCCCGCATTGTTGATGGCCAGTCATACCAGTAAAGACAGAGGAAAAGTAGGCATTGAGTACCTTGGCCTTTTCTGTGTCCTTTTCCACCAGGTCCCCATTCCCATTCAGCAAGACTCACATTCTCCCTTGTCTTCCTTTTGCTGCTAATGTACCTGTAGAAAACTTTCTTACTGCCTTCATTTCTTCTCCAGGTTAACCTGGCAGATAAGCTTTGGATTTCCAGCATTTCAAAGCCTTGTTGTAAAGTTTACCTGTTAAAGAAGCAATTGTATTCCTCCTTTTGATAGAGGCTAGGGGTTAAGAGTGATTCTGATAGAAGTGGACAGGGAGAGTATGGGTGTCTTGGCTCTCTGGGGTACAGTCTTGGTAAACATCACTGCAAAATTTTACCTGTTTGAAAGATGTTTTTAGTGTTAACAAACATTTGAAGAGAATGGAGTCACAGATGACATTTTTTCTTAAGGTAATATTGAAATTTTAAACCTTTTTTTTTTTTTTTTTGCTGTTTTTTACTTCAGTGACTTCATCAGGAATTTGGAATATTTAAAACTAATTGTATTTTTTCTACATTTCAAAGCAAGTAATTCTTACTCAGGCAAATGCTGGGTTGTTCAGTGCAAGTCTATCCTACATGATAAAAAATGGTGCAGAGGTAACTCACTTATGTAGGTAGCTAAAAACATTCAGGTAGCTGAACAACTCTCCAAATGGGTGAGAAAAAAATACACAGCTAAATAATGTACCGTGCAAGCTGCTATGTCTGAATGGTACTGTGATGGCTGAATGCTCACCTGGAATTAGGTCGGTTGTCTTTAATAAAGCAGTTATAGCAAAGTACATGTAGAGACCTGGCTGCTTCATCCAAGGTGTTACTTCACATTTAGGCAGTGAGTAAACCTTATAGATTTTATTTGTTTTGTATCTCAAATATCTAGACTTTTTCTTTCTAAGCACTTCAGCATCTCATGCAACTGTATTTTGCCCTCTTGACTATTGCACATTGTCTTCTCATTCTGAGCTTGTTGCTGAAAAGATAATTTTCTTTGTATGCTGCGCACACACACACACACAAATCCAAAGCCCCAAGCAGAGAGTCCCTCTTCACATATGCTTCCCACTGTTAAATAAGAGCTATTTATCATTAAATCCTTCTGTGACCTGTTGCTGCTCCAGCTATTGTCTTTTCCAGCTGCCGTTGAACCATTGCTCTCTTCCTCCCTGCATCTGTGATGCTGCTTGTCATTGATCTGTAATTCAGTGTACAGTTATCAATGGCTCATTTTCCTGGGAATTCCTGGCTCTTCAGGAAGAAGACTGGTCCCATTCACTACTTCAAGAAATTACTTGTTCATGCATTTACACAATGTTTGTATGACACCAGCCTAAAAGGTTTGTAAACTTCAGAAGGGCAGGGTCAGAATCCAAATAATATAAACTATAGAATGTATAAAAATCAACAAAATGACATTATCTAAGGGCAAATAGAAAACACTGGCCTTAATACAGGGAAGACTCAGATATTGCTGAATGTGGGGAATAATTGCTTCTGTAAGAGTTCAAGGAGTGTAGGACTACGAGTCATCAACACTGTGCGTCATTGTGTGTATTGTGCAAATGTTATCAGGGCTGTATTAACAGACCTGTTTTATTTAACATGCCAGCTTGTTTCTGTCTCCAGTAGGTGTTCACTTGTTCACTCAGCTGGTGTTCTTGTCTCTTATACTGCATAAATGTCCCAGAAAACCTCTCTGAACTGAGCACTGAATCTTTTAGCTGTTGCAACAGCAAAAGGAATGGCAAAGATGCATGCAGGTCATGTAGCTCACTGTCTTTTTGTTCCAGGTTCCCATAAAAGACACATTCTGACACCTTGCTTCTGCAAGACCTCTAGCTTCAGTGATAAGCTTTTTAAGGAGTCTTTACAACAATCTGCTGCTTACTATCAGTGGCAGTAGTATTAAGAAATATCCACACTGTGAAACCCAGGAGTCATTCTCAGCACCCAGCTCTGTGTGCTATGGCTGTGTCCCATGAACAGACCAGGACAGGGCTAGCTGTTCACAAGGTCCACCCCAGCATCTTGGCACCCTTGCAAAGGCCCTGTGGGTTATGCAGCAGGGAGGAGCCATGGCACACCGCAATGCGGGATTGGGGCTGCAATGCACACGGCTCGAGATACAAGTTCAGTCTGGTTCTCTTTCCTCAGTATGTCTCCTGGATGGGACTTCAAAAAAATGCATCACTGGGATGAAGTACAAGTATGTAGGAACAGCTGTAAGATGTCACACTTGAGGTCTAGTCTAACATACCGTACCTGAGAGTAGCCAATACTGAATGCCTAGGGAAGAGTATAAGGAAAAAGACCTGGAGAACAGTTACAACCCAATAAGACATTTCAGAGCATACCATCCAGAAGCAGGAAAACCAGAAAATGGTGATTTTGCAGTAATAAGAGGATCTTCAGCAAACACAAGCAAAGGAAAAGGATCATTCATTTAAAGATCTCACCTATTAGGTTTTGTGGTACCTGTTCCTGTCTGTAATTAGACCAAAACCAGTTCTGCAGCAGTTCCACACAATTATCTTCCATTGGCTTTAGTAGATGTGTTCATACTACTGAGAAACTGTACCCTCTAGCTGAGAATTTACTGTTTTCCTTTCAGCTCTTCACTCCATATTCTTCAGTTCAGAAATCACCAGGGGCCTGAGTCAACAATTTTTATCCTTCAACAGGTTCCTCTCGTGAATCTATGGGATTCTTCACAAAGCTTTTCCAGAACAAACACCTTCCTTAAATTTCTTTAAATATCTTAATAAATATAATCTGTTCTTATCTTTAAACCTTCCAGATTTGTCAAGAAATTTACTTTTTACAGGCATTCCAAAAATGGAATTTACTGAATTTATAGCCTCCCCAATAGAGCCAGAAGCTTATTGTGCAAACTTAAAGAGTAAATTCAGTGGACACTGGCAAGGAAGCACTACATTTAACTACAGAAAAAGGTTCTTGCTTAAAATATTTGAAATATAAAAATAAGAAAGTAATCAAAACATAAAGCACATTTTTTTTCTAACCATCTCAGTATCTGGAACTCTGCTGAAAACTGACTGCAATTGTCTAGCTAATCTCCAGGAGAGGTTCAAGGGTAACTCTATATCATCCAAGATACACTTTAATCCTAAACCTTAACTTTCATTGCTTCTGTAGGGACTATATTAGCAGCCAGCCCACCAGCCTGTTTGTTACACAGTCCATCCATGTAGAAGACATTCTAACCCAATGAGCCAAAGAGAGTTTTACAACACAAATGTTTAATACTCCTGGTAAAACCGAACTCTGGTGACACTACTTCAGTGTTGCATTTTCCCTCTATTTATTGTTGATCTGTAAGTATTTTTTTCAGGATTTTTACCTCTAGGGATTTTGAAGTTCTAGGATTTTGTCTGTCAGCCAGGTCCTAGTCTAATCACAAATACCAAAATATTGTTGGAAATTAATCTATTCCTCCGTCATCACCTAAAAAGTAAGAGGTTAAGTCCATTCCTGGTGTAACTTTGGTGAAGGATGCACTAGTCCTGTAGTGCAGCAGTAGATACTTAGGGCTTTCCTGTAATGCAGAGAAGTCAGCAAAACCGGCAGAAATATGCCAAAACTCCTGGATAGTGTTTGTTTGAACACAACCAAGGAAGCACTTGGTATTTTATTATCTAATGGCTAATGGCTACTTCTCAAAGCCCACTGAGTCTTGTTTTAACACACAAAGTTACCACTACATAGGCAGGAGAGGGGCATCCACTCTTCAGCACAGTGAAAAGAGGGAATCGGACTCTTTGTGTACAGTGACAGCCTCCTGTTTTAGCTGTCCCACCCAGACTGACCAAAGAAAGGAGCCTCTTTGCCCCTCCATATTCCTTTGTGCTCTCTCTAGGGAAGTCATGATGACTGAACCTCTGCTGAGACCATATCCACTGTCCAACAGCACAAAGAGGAGGCTTGTTTGCTGTCATGCCAGCTAGAGCAAATGCTGCCTCAGTCTTTCTGAAAGAGGAAACAGATATTATTAGAGTTTACACATTGAAATAAATGGTCAACAAAAATTCATTGAAAGACTTTTTACTAACTATCTACAATGTAAAAGGCCTTGTGTTAAATCATACATTAAAATAAAGCTTGCATATAGTTCCCATTTGTTATGGCAAATTTTGTGACAGATGGAAAAACATTATTTAATCAGAGATTGCATTAATGCAATGTGTATTTTTTCAGTGACACTTTGCTTGTATGCTTACTTGATGGATGGAAGACGTTTATTTACAGATGCATTAACTACCCAACTGTCTGCATATCAAACTGCCTTTAACATGTCAAGATAAAATTGTATTTTTCATATGTATTTCCACTGTGATACAAGCAGAACTTTCCACAAACTGGGTAAAAAGCCTGTAATAAACACATAGTCCCTCATTTTACTGGCAAATGCCAATTCTCCCAAATCCTCAGGGATCTCTTCCAAAGTCTAAGGCTGGGACTCAGACCTGATGCTATTGTAGTGGTCTGGGGAAAGATCTGCTTCAGTCCAGGTGTAGAGAGATTCCCCCTGCCCAGTAAATAACCCACAGGCAGTTCCCAGCCTCTGCAGTCAGCTACCCACCTTGGCCCAAGACTCTTTGGTGCTGTGGTGGTGCAAATAATTAAATAGTGTCGTTAAGAGCAAGGAAATGGCACTTTCAATGCCTCCACCAGTCACCTCTCATAGCTGCTATCCATAGGGAGATAATAATTTAACTCAATTATCCTCATGTCATTTTGACCCTCAAAGTTCGTAATCAGCCACCCAAATTGCACCCAGAAAAAGGAGTTTTTTCCATTGAGTACACAGTATCAACTCCCACAGGAACAGTAAGGAACAGTACAGAATTGCTACACCACTCCTACCTGGCCAGTAGATGCTTCTGATCAGCTTTGAGGATCACTGTGGATAAAAATTACTGTACTGGCTAAACGGCAATATAATGTAGATTCATAGATTCAGTGAATGCGATTCTTGCCTTGACCTGGTAATTGGTACATAGCATTTAAGTAAAAAAGGTTCTTGTCAGGAAACAAGAAAATGTTCTCCTAATCAATTATGCTACATGTTTATCAAAAATACCAGGAAACTCAGCCATATCCTTGTGGAGGGAATTCAAGTACCAAATTTTAGGTGACATTTTTAAATGGCAGGTATAACAACTCAAAAATCCTCTACCGTCTTATTTACATAAATAATTGGTGTTAAATTAATAACTTGCTGAGAACACTGATCTTGCCTGCATACAGCCACACATATGCAACCAATATTTTTAAATTGTTGGAAAACAAGCAGAAGCACTGCTCCTGGCTGAAAGACTTGAGCTGTTTCTGTCTGAGGTCTGAATTATCACAGGTGAGGGCATGAACAAGTGGTGAGTCTGTGGATGTTGTAGCCTTTTCCATCCACCTTCCCTAGGCCTGTGTAGTTTGGTAGGGGACACAAAAGGAAAGCTGAGCTGGCAAGGCAGCATCAACTGTGCAGAGAGGGTGGCACAGAGCAGCTGGGAAGTGAGATCAGGTATGGCTGCAAGTCTGGGAAACAGGCTTGATTTACATTCAGAGGTAGCACATCTGTCCATGTGCATCAGCTACCATGTCCATTCTCATCAGCTGTCATGGCAGATGATATGGGTCACTTCAGCTGATGACTGATTTTTGCAATTCAGATCATGACTCCCTCTTCCTCTTGACCAACAGAAAGATGGACTTAACTCAAGGTGGATGCCCTTTTGAAACTTTAAGGATGTTTCCTTCCTCTTGTGTAAAAGATTTTTCTAAGCTATCTCTTAAAAAAAAAGCCAATACATACAGAACAAAAGATATATAAAAATCACTGATGAAAGAAATTGAAGCGTACACCCACAGCATCTCCTTAGCTTTGTGGGAGAGTTCTCTGATGTCTGGGTTTCCATGTTTTCTGCTGTTTCACTTACACATATGAAGGTTTCTTCTGCTCCACAGAGACAGATGTTATAACATATCTCCCAAGAAGGGATTCTACAAATATAATTCACCTTTCTTAGATTTCACACCAAGCATTTCCTCTGCCAAAGTTTCAAGACTGTTTACTTTACCCCGTGAGTCCTCTCACAGCTGACTAGGGTGTGAAGGAAGCTGTTTTTCACTCATGAGGATGAATAAAAGTAGTTAAGACAGATAAAATATTGAATTTGCTCAATGATATGCAAAGTTATTTAGGATATGACCACTACAGGGAAAGGTTGCAACAGCGGGCACATGGCAGACACAGAAGAAAATTCAGAAAACAAGTAGAAAATGGAGTGATCATTTGCCATGACAGATATTTGAGTAATAGAAAGCTCCTTACTCCTATGTCTGGAAGAAGAGGCTTAGGACTGTGAAAAGGGAGGCTATTTCCTCAGCATCTCCAGAGAAACTGCCAGCTTGTACAAATAAACAAAAGTGCATTTAAAAAAATCCAACTTTTATCATTGCTTTATTCTAATGGAGAAAAAATGCACCAAAATCTGAATATGAGCCAAATAGAAAGACCAATATATACATAGGAAGCACAAATAAACAAACATGGCAAGTTACCCCCAGGGTGGTAAGACTTTCCTATAGTTTTTGTCCACCAGCAGCCCTTCCTTCAGCTGCCCTTCACTGCTCTGCCAGCTTGACAGAGGCACTGCTTTGGGCCATTACAAAACACACATATGCTAGTTGGATAGCAGTGCACAGATATTGATTGGCTAACTGCTGCCAGGAAGGTTTAATCAGTTTAATTACAGAGATCATGTTAGAGGGGGCACTAATTTGTGTGTCTCTCTTCTGCCCTCCTTCTGATTTTACCAAAATGTATAAGAACTTATTTATGAATTGCTAAAAGGTACAGGCAGGGATTGACCCCTCTAATTGAGTTCCTGCAACAGTAGATTTTGAGGAAGGGTTTTCATGTGCTCTTCCTAGACTGCCTCTGCCATTGACTGAGGGAGAATCCCCAGGGATAGATGTGCCACTGCTGTGAGCTGGGAGGGTATTTCTTATGTTCTTAAATGCAAGGCACCTGTACCTGTCAAATGTGGTTGAAGTTGGCTGACAGCTTTAGAAGTTATGGGGGCTGTGGGAGAATTAATAGGAAGAGAGACTGTATAAGCTTCATTTCCTTAGAAACCAGGCAAAAATATTCCAACCCATTATCTCTTTATGAATTATTTCTGTAAAGATTGGCTTTACGTGTTTTAAATATGTAAGCTACACTGTTAGAGAATTCACGGTGTACAGGCTGTTATAAATGTTTTGAGATTATGTCTTCATTTGCTTGAGAAACACAAGAAAGCAAGAAGGTACAGATAAATATAGGAAGTTCTTTTTACCTGTCTAAGTCTAAACCGTACATTTCTCTATTTAACATGCCAGCTTCTGCCATGAGCATAGAGCCCAATTCACAGCTGCGTGTTCACAAGAGCAGGATGGAAAAGGGTCACCTCTGAGGCTGCATCCTCCAGTAAACATTTCATACATGCCATCACCTGTGGACTGAAATTCTTAGAATCCTTGCAGTGCATCAAGTCTGGAGTGTATATTCCACAGCATTTATTACTTTAATTCTGAAAGAAATAGCACTACTGCAAAGACGTCATAGGAAGTAATTGGCTGTGGAGGTAATCTGCATTTCTAATTAAACCTCAGGATTCCTTCTTTTTTTTTTTTTTTTTTTTTTTTTTTTTGCTAGGACATGAACAAGCTTTGTGGTTTATAGCAGGGACTGGTATTTTCATAATATGTTCTTCCAGATGCTTGTGAGCCTTAGCTCAGGTCAATCAGGGAATCTGTCAAACACGTTGAGGTTAACATTGATAAATCCAGATCCTTATTAACATTATACAATTAGCTTTAGTAGAATTTATTCTTTTTATTCTTATTACTTTAGGACTTTATTTGAAATACAGTAGTGGAAATATAACCAAACCTGAACTCTATTAACCTAGTTATAAATCTATATCCACTTGCTTCTTTTAAAATTGCTAAACTTATTCAACATTATAATAATGCTTGGAGCTTGGGTGATTCCATATATTAAAAGCTGGTAGGTAGGTAATACCACTTTTAAAAGAGAAAATAGATGTATGAAGATTCAGTGGTGAAAGGGAGAAGGGAGACACTGGAAAAAGCTGGAAAAACAGCACTCAAAAGTGGTTAGTCTCTGCTGAAAATTTGTAATGATTATCCTTGTATTTTTTCAGTCCAGAATTATCACTGGCCTTAAAAACGGCTCTTTGAAATGTATATTTCAGGAGCATTCAGAGTTGGTGTAATATCCAGCACCCAGAGCACAGGGAGTATGGCCAGTAGCTCAACCTAATAATTAATTCTGGTTGCAACCCTTGCGAGCTGAGCAGCTCAGTTTATTGCTATCCTATGATTTTTTACTACATGCAAATAGTACTTCATTAACAGCAGAGATTTATCCCTGCTTATAGGGCTGAAGCCTATGTTTTCTATTTCAAGAACATTCATGTTGACAAAGTCTGAAATTTTTGCTACAAATCACTACAATGATAGAAATAAAGACATTTTGGTGGTGAGGATAATCAGGGACAGTCCTCTGCTCTTCGATATCTATAGATTAAGATTAGATTTCTGTTTTAGAAGATATGCTGTCTCTTAAATTGAATTTTAAGGTCTGAGGGAAAATATTAGTAGCTGAGGTTCCTTGACCAGTTTACCTGGGCAGAGTAGCAGTCCCTGATAATCTTTACATTTCTGGACTGATGCAAAGTTCTTTTTGAATTTAAACAAATGATTACTTCTAAGTGCATATATTTTGGTTCAACAAGATATATTTGCACATTAGGCAGTTTGACTGAGGTACTAGTGTTTTAGATAACTATCTGAAATTTTTCTGTTCTTTGTCTCCTAAATGTACAGCCTGCCCCTGCATAATTAATATGAAATTTTGATATTTTAAATTCAAGAATCCCACACTAATCTGACTATTGAACTGGTTTAACAATCAGTAAAGGAATTTTAGGCATTAAGAATTAAATATATAATATAAGTATTAAATCTTTATGATTTCTCTCAAAATTTTAGATCTGTCTTAAAGGTAGATGGAGACTTTATTTTTTTATTTAAAATAGATTTTTTAAAATAGTGTAAGAATCACAGGAGGAACACTAATATTTAATATTTAAAGAAAATTGATAATATTTAAATACTGAAATATATTTCCTATTTTAAGGAAAAAATAGATCTGTGATTAAAAAAAAAAAAGAGTGACATAAAGCAATGAATAGCCCCTATTCTAAATAGCTCATCATTGCTAAATATTTATTTAAAGGCTAAAAACATTAAAATATTGTTATATACAAGTTAGCTTGTGGTTAATTATGAAAATCTTATTAGTAGTTGTTGGACACTGATTATTTTGTGGCACGCATCCTTATATTGGCTGTGGTTACAGCTTTCTCCTCAGACCAAAAACTTCAAAAAACATCTCACTTGGAAAGCAAATAATTTGGCAAAAGGAGTTGCACACAAAAAATGCTTTCTTATATTTCTTGTTTTATTTTCATTGTTGAAAAAAAGTTATGTTTCGGATTTTTGGATCTAGCTAAGCAGTAAAAAGAAGCAAAGTTGGCTTTCTGGCATATATATTTTGAATTGATCCCATTTTATGGGTTTATTTCTATTCCTAGTTGTTAGGAAAGTCAAAATGTTTTGGATCTGCATAACTTGAGCTAGTAAATGTAATGAGAAGAAGAGTTATTATGAGAAAGCCAGCATGCCATTCTTTCTTTCTTTCCCTCATTAGCAGATATTTTCTGAAGCATAAGACCATCTTTTTCATGTCTTGTAGCTCACAAGCAGACCAGCCAGAACACACAGGACAGAAAAATCTAACTAATACCTTTAAAAAAAGAAAAAAAATATTTAATGCGTGTCATTAAAAATATGTCATCATATTTTGGAAGATTTTTGTTGACTTCAAGCAAATTTGCCAAGGCAGGCTGGTGGTTGTGTATGAATACTCAAAGATCTTTAATGCACCTTTATTACACAGGTTGACCTTGTTTTCTAATTCCTTGAAATGCTTCAGTGTAATTACATGTTTCAGTGCATGGCACAATGCACACAGGTAAGGTGTTCATCAGTTCTCCTTTTCTCATCTCCCACTCACTGTGGCACCAATCCTGCTGAAATTAGGGGAAACTCCCCATGGCTGGAGATTGCACAGAGAGTGGCTTTGTAGGAGCAAAGTCTCACTTTTGTCATCGTGGTGCTGCTCTGGTGGGCCCCAGCAGATGCCTGAGACCTTGCAGAGGCAGGCATTGGTGGAGGTGGCTCAGGGCCCACTCCCAGCACAGCCTCTCTCTCCTCTCAAGGCACCAGCTCCCGCACCAGCCCCAGCCTGACCACTGTGGCCAGAGTGCTTGGCAGGAGGGAGTGTGTGGGAGACAGCTCTCCTCTGAGGGACCAAGAGTGCAAAGATGCTGGAGATGTAGGGCGTGGAGTCTCTTTCTCACCACCTTCAGGCCAATGGATAAGGATCCCCACTAAAATGATACTTTCTTGGTTGTACGCATGGATGGTGTCCCCTGGATTATACTGTAAATACATCTGCTCTCTAACGTGTAACAGGGAATAATTTCTCATCCCTTACTGACCAGAAGAATGCAGTGTACTCAACTAAGAGTGATGCGAGCTGATATTTTTTCAGAATGATCACCCAGAAACAAGAGGATGGGAAATGAAACATATTTCTCTCTCAAGGAGAGAGGAAAGTTGAAGAAATATAGTAACAGGATAAAGACAAAATAACACCACATATGTAGTTAATAAGCATATTGAAGTTAACATGCAGTGAGAGAAAATAAGTGTAACCCTTTGATCTTTTCACAGATAGGCTTTGTATTCAGTGAAATTTGAATATTTAAAAGATAATATTACCTAATTAGCTCTTCTTTAGCCCTTGGTAAGAATATCTAAGATTTTTATTCTGGGGAATGTAATCCAGTGAGATTCACGTGGCTGTTGATCCTCGGGGTGTTGCTGAGTGCCGTCTGCCCTGTGTGATGCCGCAGTGAGCCTGTGCACTCTGCCCCCACTTGGAAACCAAATCCAGCAGATGCCAGAGGAAACTCTCCGTGGTGTTTTATAACAGGACATTTTGCCTCGGCAAAGAATGAAGAAGATGAGTCAAACGCTGGAATGTGTAAATCCTGTCGTTGGTAACATGGGAAGAGCCGTGTATGTGCTGAGCAGGGAACATGCCTCATCCCTCCACTTGGCCAGAGGTGTCCTAACAGAAATGGTCTGCAGAGCCAGAAAAGGACCTGGGCACTGTGGGGAAGAGTTTTAAAAGCATTTTTCTCCTATTATTTCTTCTCCTAGACAAACAAACTGCTGCTCCACGGTGGTTATGAAAACATATGAAAAATGGCAAAAATGTTATTGAGTGAAGATTTTTCTGTGACCATTTTCTTTAAGAAGTAAATGTCATTTTCACATTCACTTATATAAGGAAAGGAAACCGGTGTTCTTAACTGAAAAATGCTTTGGAAAGCAACAGTGCATAGGATCCTTTACTGCAGGTACAGTGTCTGAGCTAGATGCTCTGGCTACTTCTGTGATCAAGAGTGGTAGACCTTTCCAGAAAGAAACTCCTCTCCATGCCACCCCCAACCAGAGGACCTCTCACTCTTTACTGAGTATAAGAGGAGTTCAGCCTGCCAGCTTAGACAGGATGCCCAACTTCTAGCCAGTTAAAGTGAAGTGAGATAGTCCCACAGATAGTAGGTGGAATAAAAATGTCTGTGATATAAATACTGAAGTTGTACAAGGAGATAGAAGCAAGCAGAGTGGGCTTGTGTAGGCAAGTAAATAGTTTATTCCAGATGGTGTTTTGCTTCAGTAAAGGCTGCATATTCTCTTAAAAGCCCTTCTGTGCCCCTCAGCATAGCATTTGAACAATTTGCAACTGATGTATTCAGAAAATTTATAAAAGACACTAAGAACAGAAGAATATATGGTGGATGCCATGAAGCACTGATCTTGGAAGGACAGAAAACAAAGTAGGAGAAATTGGTGTAAATGCACTAATAGTGAGAGGACTCAGGAACACACAGCAAACTGCAGTGAGGGACCACAGCTGGGAGCCCCTGAAGGATGCAGTTAAATATACTCACTGATCACAACTGCAGCTGCTTCTGGGACCAGTTGACACTCAAAGAAAACCTCTAGTGAACACACAGGACATTCTGGAGAAAACTCCCAGTGTTTTGAGCACAGATTTCTGTATAAATATTCTACCAACACTTACAATAATTTCTGTCTCAAAAGTGTGTGCATTTTTAGAAAGTGCCTAGGGAGCTTTTTAATTTGTTTTCCTGTTTAAACAAAATTCCTTACCTAGATTCATAAACAAGGAGTTTAAGAAGCCAAATAACAGAACATTAGCACACATGGATGCACAGATACATGCACACCCCAAAAAGCCTTTGGCCAGCTGACATGTGATGTGCCTTTTAAGTATTTTGTTGTCATAAAATCTGATATCTTGAAAAAAACGTGTTAAGCTTCACTTCTGGGTTTCAAATGTGGACAAGAGACTGTGGGAAATACCAAACTACATCCTTCTCCTCTCATTTCTTTTAAACACTCCTTCATTTATTAGTGCTTTCCAACTTCTTGCACATAAAGATAACATAGGGAAGAGAACTCCAAGATAGACATGGCAATCCTCTGTAAATTAGGGAAGAAAATCAAAAGAATAGCCTTCCTTCCCAATTGAAAAACCTCAATAAGCATATTAAAACAATATTAGTTACAGAATTAAGAATCCACATTTCAATGTGCTTTCCCAGACAAAAAAGAAAGGTGGTAGTAGAGTCAAATTTGAAATTTTCTGTTGACAACATTAAGGAACTTGATCACCACAATGCTGTGATTATACACAGAAATTGTGGGTAAAAATTCAACATGTTAAATGAAACTTAAGATGTGGTTTAAACTGAAACCCCAAATATAGTAAGGATTAGGGGTGCATAGTCATGGTTCCAAAACACAGTGTGCAGGAAAATAATCTAGTTTGGAGATCAGCTCAAATACAGCTTTTGACTGCATGGCCTCAACAGCCTTAGCTCTTGCCAGGCTGTAATATAATATGAGTATTTCTGCCGAAATCAGAGGCACTCACTGACCTGTGTATTATGAGTCACTTCACTGCTTTTGCTTCAGTTTTTCTGCTCATTCTTTGTCTGTCTTTTCTTAGACTCCGGACTAACTCTTGGACTAGACTTAATCTTGGTCTACTAAGTATACTGGCATTAGTGTAATAAAGAATATAAATAATAAAACAATGTAGTTTATACACAAAATTGCATCATTTCAGACCAAAATGATCCACATGTACTTTAGACATTGCTTATTGTTAAAGTGTGTGTAAGACTTTAGTTATGTTAGCACAATTTCTTTTCTAAAAGAATCAACAGTAGAGTTTCTTACTGTTATTTCTGGCAAATAAGGAACAGGTATGACTTGACTCCCTTACCCACAGAAGCACAATATGAAGAATACACTTTGCGACGTAACATTCCTAATGAGTTACATGTGTCTTTGGCTTCCTCTACCAATGCAACTGTGAAAAACACTGGGTTATGTCCTTTTCCTGGCTCATCCAAAAGAAAAAACCAGAACATCAAAGGTGCTGTAGTATGGTTTTATTTGTCCTAGGAAGTGTATATCTTCTGCTGCCGCAAGAGATATTGCTGTGTTCTCTTAAAAGACAAAAAAACCAGAGATGACTCCACAGTATGACTAATAGCAGAGTTCTGAGGAGATACTTCAAACTCAATTTATAAAAGCTTTGCAGCTCAAAAGGTGACATGAAAGTTGAAAAGGATAAAAGCACCAGTATTTTAAATGGAAATGAAAGAACAAGTGCCTTTGATACAAATAAGAGAATAACAGCAATTTCTGAAACACAGTAATTCTATCCAGGTAAAGATATTTTAATGGTTATGGGTAATAAGGGGTAGTTTGCAACCACAGAGTCAGTCAGGTGCATATTAAATTGATCAAAATAATCTTCTAACAGTCACCTCTGTGTATGACAACCAGAAAATAAGTAGAATTAAAGTAGAGATAGAGATTCAAATAAGGTTAAAGGAAAAGAGAAGGCAGAAGAGCATTAATAACAAAGCAAAATAATACAAGCTAAATAAGCTGAGAAGAAGAGTTGCCTTGGCCCTCATTTTACATATTGCCCTCTTCTGTGAGTAAGAAAAAAAAAAAAAAGAAATAATGCAGTAATAACATTTGCCAGGCCTAGCTCACAGGCAAGTTGTGGAGATTCATTATGCAATATTCCTATGGTAGTTGAGGGTTGAAAGCACTATGTAAGCATATATTTTATACCACTAATCAAGTGGCTCAAATCAAACCTTTATATCCAGGCAGAAAAGCCACATGGCATGGCAGAAAAGGGGAAGACCATATTTAAGACAAGAGAAAAACTAGAGAAAAGGCAAAGCAGATGACAAAGAGCGGGGAAAAAAAAGAGCTTTAAGTAGAATATAAATTAAAAATTTTCTCATGTAGAAGATATAACAGAGGAAAAGAATGAGTGGTACTAATGTCACTATCTGCTTACTGCTGAGATTTACTCACTGAAGTGAGGTGCCCCAGACAGGATCCTAAGCTGGGATCCAGCCAAGCTGGCAGCCTTAAATTATCCGTTATCCACTGAAACCATCCTTCTGAAATAAATGCCTGAGCTGTCTGACCACGAGCAGGCAGGAGTGAGTGCCTCTTCCAGAGGAAGAGCCAATCTGCCAGGGTCCATTTAAAATTTCAGTTAAAGCTTCATGCTTGAGGTGGGGGGCTGCTTTCCTTTGTTGTTTACTAATTTAGCATGTCAATGAAGTGTCTGTAGCCTAAAGCCCCAAATCTGCAGCCTGAAATTAAATAGTGTGGATAATCTCCTCTTAAATGATTAAATTAACAAGCTGTGTAGGTTGTGTGTGCAAACAGAGCATCACAGTTTTTTCTCAGTGCCAGTACCCTATTTCAGACACAAGTATCAGACCTTGGATTTAAAACTGGCTGGAAATTGGGACTTTCTACCTGTTAGTGCCCATATCGGGAGCTAAACAGCAGACACACAACTGTGGGAGGCCCAGGTTCAAGTCCGTGCTTGACCTCAACTGGAAATCCCTGGCTCAGAACACACACTTGAAACTGTCTTTTCTGTATCTTCAGGGAGTCCTTCACCTTCCATGCAAGTCCATGAGTTGCTCTGAAGACCTATGCATGCTTTCTCCCCTGTCACATGTTAAAACAAAACTAACTGAAAGATCCTATTTTCTAATATAAGATAAAAATAATTTTGACAGTTTAAACCTGTGAGCTTAATTCTTTCCAAAAGACTATCCTTTTCCTGAATATATTGGGTTTTTTTCCAATTTTTTTAAATCCAGGAAAATTAAATCAGTAATGTGTGTGGGTGAGTGGTTCTGTTGCCACTCTACGAAGGCCAAGATGAGAAAAAATAGTATTAAAATGTTATTAAAGTTTTTTGGTTCTAGTCATTGTGGTCCACTGAAACAATGCCAAATAGGAAATATGATAGCTAGTAAAGTACGGTATCTGCAGTTTTATATTTGTTCAAAAGAGAAAGCAGAGGGAGAAGTTCACTCTTTATTAATAATCTGAATTGATATACTGAAGTATGCATCACTGATAGAGGGATATCTCTGTGTAGAAAAGGAAAATCTGCAGGAACTTGGACCTGTCAGTGAGGGGACGTGGAGAATAAGTGTGCAAGCCTGCATAGCATCCACTGTAACTTTCCAGATCAAAAAACATAGAGGACAGAGGAACACACATTCCAAGCAAAATAGACCACTAATGATTGCGCCTTCATGGGTTTCCTCATTTCCAAATTACTTATTTTCCTAAATTGATTTATCTTGGTATGGACTCATGTTGTCAGGGCCTTATTAAATCCCTGTGTACATTAGCTAAATCTCTGCAGACAACAGAACTGCTTCTACTTGACTGTTTCTGCAGCATGTTCCCATAAAAAGCATTCAGGAGATTGTTAATGTGACAGTCCTTCAAGGCAAAGTCTTTGTGGAATACTACTAGAAGAGACGAATGCATTTTAATTTTACGAGACTTTCATTATGAAAAAAAATGAATAATTTAATTTGAAAGCATGTTCTCAAGTGATTTTAAAGATAGTTTTAATTTTTTTTTTGCTTTTTATTGTTGATTGTCTGAAAATAGTTTTCCCCTAGAGACTTCTTTCCCTTTTTCCCACATGACAAATTTTATTTCTTTTCCTCCTGTTTTTCAAATGCATTCAAAGTGATTATGATTACTTTTATTTAAACACAGTATCTCAAACCTATGTGCATAGCACCTTATGCTGCCAAAATACCTTTAGTCTGAGAGCAGCCAAAATAAAAGCATCGTTTTAGTGCTAGCTGGTTGCTATGAGTCCTACAAGAGAATCATAAAAACAATGTCTCCACTGTTTACACAAATCTAGTGCCCCCTCTTTGTATAGCTTTAGGCCAAAGCAGATGAGGAAGACAGGAGTCTGTCTCCCTTGCAGCCTTCTGGAGACACCGTGCTTAATTTCTTTGGTTTAACACGACAGCACTAGCAGGACTTCTGGCTGTAGTATACCACTAACACATGTTCAGTGAGGAACAGATAATGTGATGTTATTGTCCTTTTCTTGACACTTGAGCTCCAGGTTTAGTCAAGATCATTCAGAGGCTGATAGTCTGCAATGATGAATGCTGAAATATGGAGATTATTCACTCCAGTTTGGTCTCCGAGGAATCTGTGCAACATTTTCTGAGACTCCAGTTTGACAATGCTACATGGTCAGCAGCAACACTTGACTTTTCCTCTTCCTCTTTTCCTCTTTTCCTCTTTTCCTCTTTTCCTCTTTTCCTCTTTTTCCTTGTACTTTTCCCTCCTCTTCTCTTCTCTTCTCTTCTCTTCTCTTCTCTTCTCTTCTCTTCTCTTCTCTTCTCTTCTCAGAGTAGTAGCACTGCAGGTGATTTTGACAGAAAGCCCATGAAAGCATAGCCAGTTAAGTGAGAATTTGTAAAAATTGAAAAAGTGGGAGTTATCACACGCTGAACTGGTTCTGGCAATCCTGTTTCTTATATTTTCCCTGTGGTTTTATGTAGCTTTAAGCTCTCTTTGCTGGGTGCTTACAGACAAAGTGGGAGAATACCGCTTGTCTTGGTTCCTTCCAGCACAGTTCCTAACTCCCAGCTTTGCTGTTCTGTGACACAGCTCTTCAGTGTGGAAAGAAAGAAGCAGAATAATGAAGAATAGAAAAAAACTTAATTTCTTTGTGTATTATGTCTTCTTTTGTTCTGGATTTTTCGACTTCATCTTCTTACTAATGTCTATGGCTCTTCTTGCCCCTGTATGCAGGATTCCCACAGAGTTAGAACAGGCAGCAGAAAAAAAAAAAAATCAAATGTCTTCTGCCACCACTGTTGTGGAAACACTGTCTACAGGAGGGAAAAGAAAAAAAAATACTGGCAAGGGAATTTGTTGGTAGAGGAATCTTCCTGAACTGAATGTTTCTTCTATTTCAGACAAAAAGTCTTTTACCCATAAAACTGCCAGATCTCCAGCCTAGGTTTATGGAGCCCAAAATCAAAAAGTTTTAAGGAGAGATAGAGGACATTTTTTTGTCTTGGAGTTATTCCTCCCTCACTGAAATAGACAAAGTCCTTCCTGACTGAATAAACTGCAGCACTTGAAGACTTGCAGAACTTCTACTAAAATCACTTTCCCAAGTGTAAGCCAACATCAAGGCATCATGGTTTTGAATTAGTTGCAGTATCAAAGAGTTTCTCAACATGACTCTGTTATGCTGTTTTCCAGATGGGATGGAGTTCTGTGAAATCTCTGTTCTTTTTGTGCCTCATGATTCAGGCTGAAAACCCTAAATAATGTTCATAATCCTCTGCAGTCTCTTTTCAGTCTTAGCAACGCCTTTCCTCTAATGAAACATGTTATACGCTTTGCAGCAGAGATCCCATGCTTATTTTTGCTACTAAGCCTTCACACTGTGCTTACTGACATTGCAAGTGGTTCTTCTGTTTTAGAAATCCAGACTTTGCATACACTATATGATCCATATATAATGAAAAGTATATTCCTCAGAATCCACATAATATTTGCAAGCCTGGCTGGTTTCTCTGTGAAGGACATAAGGAATAAATGGATTCGTCAGACACCTACCTTTAGGCATCTACATGTGAGCTTGCCCCTATAGTCAACAAAAATCTTCCTAAACATAAGTGGTTTAAGGAGACACATAGCCTCAGAGGCAGTAACTGGAGGCTAGGCTGACTACACTGGCCACACTGAAGTGATCTCAGTGACACCACAGACACTTATCTGATATCTAGGCACTTACATGTAAACCCTAAGATAACTTACCCACATCCCAGTCCACCTTTGTCTCTGTTTAATCATTTTAGTGCCATTTCAAAAGGCTGCTGCTAAAATAAGGCATGGATTCTGCTGGTACTGTGTCATATCTGCTAGGTCTTTGGAGATGTCTCAGGTATGCAGAGGTATTTCAGATACCTGTGCGTGACAATGGAGTCGAGCCCATCATGTGTGTGCCTGGCAGTGCTTGTGTACTGTGTGGGTCCAACAGCATTGCTCTAGCATCTGTAGGAGACAAAAATATGTCTGTTCCTCTATTAAGGCTCATGCAGAGAATAATTAAGCAAGTGCTAAACTTCGTGTGTGTTAGTTAAAAATTAAATTTACCATCACTGTTCATATAGTTCATACATTATAGTGCACACTAGCTCTTCTAATTAATATGTTGAAAAGGTAATTATCTGCTGTGCATTTTCTATCTGGCTATGATATATAGACCCCAGTGACAAAGGAGAATTTTCCTGTGCTCTTACTCAAGTGTGCTGGCAGTAGGTATTCTCTACTTTTTGATAAGAGCCATGAAAAAAAACCACACAGAAGATGCATACACACACACTAACACATGTGTGCACACACACCCATGCAGAAATGCCATCCAGATGGGGATGGATCAGACTTTATTTTATTTCTTTAATTCAGTGAAATTTGCATTTGTATCTTCTTTTATTTTATTTTTTTTTTGTGACTCAAGTTGTGTAAAGGAACAACTGTGTGAACAACAGTGGCAGAAGTAACTTGCATGACATATGGAATATGTTAAACAGTAGCACACATTTTTTAAAGGGTGTGCTAGAGCATTTGTTTTATCTTGAGTTCCTCCTCAGCAATATTAAAAAAACCAAAAAACAAAAAACAAACCAGTTCCCTTCTAGAAGCTCATTGAAATAATAATTTTCCTTTTTCTCCTTTTTTTTAGAGATTAAGGCAGCAAAAACATTAACTTTCTGCACTAGCTGGTGAGATGCTCATTAAAAAGTCTAAATATCTATTGACCCTGTGTCTCAGAGCTGCAAATAGTCTGTACATAATAGAATTGCACTGTAAAAGCTATTTTTGTTATGAAAAACCTCCTTATGTATGCATAAATTATTTGTATTAGTAGCTGCAGTTTAAGATAATGAATATTCATATCTTCAGCAACATTAAAGCTGGACAAAGTGGAAACATCTATTTGGTTCCATAAAATACACAATCCAAGGATATCACAGGGTTACATTATACAGAGGACTTTCTAGGTTATTTGAGGTCATGGAAGAAGTTCAGCCCTATGATCTTAAACTGGAGACAGTCTCACAGATAGGAGCTACATAAGATCTGGAAGAAACCTAAGGAAGAGAAGTGTCATTCAAGAAAGCTGGACACCAATCTCCATGAGTTGGACATTCAGCTAAACAGCTTTAGAGTTTGGTGTCTGTTCTGAGGTAGTTGTCTGGCTTTACTGTTTTCTCTTGCCAAAGACAAGTTGCTAACATGAATGGCTGAATTTCTGTCTGGAGGTGCTCACAGACACCTTGCTTTGTTGCAGACATTGTAATTTCAAGGCATTCTGACTTTAAGGGTGTCAGAGCAACCCAATATTTTAGGAACATCAATGTACCTAGAAGGGCTTGGTCACCAAGTCCATATCTAGACTGAGTGGCTGGGGCACCTCTTAGTGAGCCCCTGGCACCTCGCGCTCTCTGTTTATTGTCCCTCTAGGGATCCCAGCTGATGTGTGGGTTCACCAGACTTTAAAAAGCATGTTCCCAGACATGTTCCAGCTGGATCATGGAATCATAGGATCACAGAATGGTTTGGGTTGGAAAGGACCTTAAAGATCATCGAGTTCCAACCCCCCTGCCATGGGCAGGGACACCCTCCACTAGACCAGGTTGCTCAAAGCCTCATCCAGCCTGGTCTTGAACACCTCCAGGGATGAGGAATGGAACATGGGCAGGGGGTATTCCTGATCCTTGTCCTTCGGGAGCAGATTATTGGTAGCCCAGCTGTCCCTGGGGCTTTTACACTGTTGTATGAACAAACCACAAACTAAATTTTCCCAAGCTATCAGCATGGCATCATTCAAAAGGTATGAGATTCCACCATGGAAGAGAGAAGCATGTCTTCATGGAAAGAAGGATCACTGACAATGTCACATACTTTCTGGGAAGATTTGTATCTTTAGAACTTCATAAGTGTAATTTTATAAGGGACACCTGTTTCTATTATTTGCGTTAGAAGAAAACAGGCTGCTGCTCCTCTGACAGAAAATGTGGGTAAGTATGCACAGAATACAGCTAATTTTCTATATGGATTATATTGATTCTACACCTTTAACAGGCCAGCTTAATTTGATGAGGCATAAATAGTGTAATTAATTAGTGACTGTTTACATCTGTAAAACTTAACAATTGATTTCAGACCACCCGAGACCGCAGTGCTTTTAAAGGACCTATACAGTATTTAAGTGCTAATGTGCTGTTTAAACTCCCTATAATTCAGGGCTGTCTGAATCCAAGTCTTGAAGTACAGTCATGCCTCCATTTTGTATGAAATGTTTTCTAAGTGCTTAACTTGAATCTCTATTGCACGGTTAGAAGTGTGAGATGTGTCTCAGTTCAAAAACTTCTCACACCTCACCTATACAAAAAGCTTGGAAGTCAGTGGAAAAGGCCCAGGAGCTGGGACCTGTCCTACTGGTGGGATTGTCCCCATAAGTGGACTACTGATGCAGGTTTTCTTTCATGTGTATTCTTTCTAGCCTTACACATTTGTTTGTGTGTGAAGGTCTGGCTGCATCACGGAAAAAGAGTGGCCTCATGTCCTCTGCTGAGAAGGTGACCATTTTTAGATGTTTACCTGTGATTCTCCCCTAGACATGAGAAGCAATTCTCAGCCAATGCTTCATCAAAAATTATATATTTATACAGGAGAAGTTTTGGTTTACATGAAACAGCATTTTCCAGAAAGAAAGATGTTTTGCTGAAAGAGTCTCATCTCACTCTAATATCAATATTGTATAAATTACAAAACTACAGGCCAAATGCCTCTTCACAGCAGGATTTCTATAGAATCATATCATAGAATCATAGAATG
>NW_010139889.1:0-2296 GCF_000699245.1 Pterocles gutturalis | reverse complement strand
TCTAACATTCTGTGATTCTGTGATAATCACATAAATCATCTTCTGGATGGGCTATCTTATAGGAATCATGGAGGAAACAAAAAAAAAAAAAAAGCCCAGCTGAGGCTTGACAGATGTATTCATGGAAAAGCATCAACATAAATGTTTGATACCAGGGTGATGGTCTTAATAAATCTTATCTTGTTAAAGGATCCGCTCCCATTCTTTTACATTTCACTGAGGACAATTGCATACTGCTGAAAACGTGAAAATGAATGTCTATTCCCAAATATTGCCAAATCTCTGTCAAAAAGATGCCAGATCAGTGGGATGATTGTGATGAGCATATACCAGAAATATGTTCCCACCAATCCAAGTAAGTGACTTAATTCCTGCAACAACTTCCATGTAAGACAAAGGCAATGAATCCTTGATTACCACTCAAGTCGTAAAAAACACATTGGAAACCGGTACTTTGAGATGTCTAATCCATCTCAGCGGTTTTTGGTAGAGCCAAGTGTACCTAAAGCTGTCCTGTAAGCTGCTGATCTCATTTATTTTTAAAAAATCCAATGATAACAAGTCTGCAACTCCAACAGTAACTGTGCATTATGTCAATACCACATTATAGTTTAAAAGTCCAACTGACTATCCTAACCTGTAGCATAGTTACTTAAAAATAGTCATTCATTGTGGACATGGAAGATAGTTTCCTCCCTCACTGAGAATTTTTCTCTCTTTATTTCTCTTAATTTTGCATCTATTCTTCAGTAAAAGTTTGTGGGTCTCAGAAGAATGTGCTGGAAAAGGCACAGTTACCTGTTGTTTCTTCTTTTGAATATGAAATTATTTTTGATTTCTTGTTTCTTTTGCCACAGTTCATGTAAATTATAGTTGCTGTTTATTATCACTGTGACTAGATCTTGCAACCATATGGAAGAAAACCTTTTAAAGTCAGTTTTATACTTATTTCTGAAAAAAAAAAAAAATCACCTCCCACAAGATATCAAAATAATGAAATCTCCCTTCTCTTTTATTTCTTTCTGAATAATTCACACTTTGTATTAAACTCGTTTTCTTCCACTGTTTCACCAGCTGTGTCTGAAGATCAAATTTAGAGAAGTAGTAAAACATTAGTTAAATTTGCCATTAACAGATATTAATATGAGTATTATTTAATTACAAAAAATAACCTAGCATGGAAATGAATACTTTTATTAAAGATATCATTTTGAATAATTTTCATTAAAAAAGAAAAAGCTCCACATTGTATTACATGTGTGCTGGAGTCCAAAGTCCTTTTACAGACCAATATAAAATGCATTTCATAGAAAAGCATTTGTAATGCAGAAGAATTATTCTCAGTCTCTGGTCATTATTACAGAAAATAAATAAGCAATTGTTAAGATGGTGTGTGACAAACCCAGGTGATGACAAACAACTTCGAAAGTAATTGTTGCCAGATTGGTCCTGTGACACTTCCCAGGCGAAAAGTGCAAAATACACCCAACTTGTACAATTCAAAGGGGATAAAAACAGTGGTTTTTAGACCATTCCTTTGAGCTAATCCTGCGATCCCGTCCCTTGCACCCACCCGCAGCTGGAAAAACGAAAACTTTCCCGGCTGCTTACGGCCAGGAGCTTCCCCTCCAGGGCACTGGGAAATCTCCTTCCTTCTCCCCACCCCCGACCTTTTTGGGGAGCTAGGAGTTCCCAGCGCGCCCACCCCACTTCTCTGCTTATTTCTTCTGTAGTGAGGTTTCCTCCAGGAAAAGTAAAGGGGAGAGTTTGCTGCCTCAGAGGATGCCTTCTCCCTGCTCACCCTGGAGAGAATCAGCCTAAAAACATATAAACATCCTTCCCTTTCCATTTTTCCTTTCTTTTCTTTTAAAAAATATTTTTCCTCTTTTCTTTTTTTTTTTCTTTTTTTTTTTTTTTTTGAACCCTTCACAAGGATGAGTGCTGCACATCCCCGTGCTGCAGCCCGTTTGCGCAATTCGAGCGATCCGAAGGTGCAGAGGGAATGCGGGAGGGAGTGAGCATAGCCTTCAGCCCCCGGTTCGAGCTCCACTGGTTCTCAAAACCTCAAGGAAGGGTCCAAAAATTCTGCGGACGGGAGAGAGGTTTGGGCATGCCCTCGGGAGGGGAGCGTCTTCCCACCGGGGCTCCAGTACAGGGGGCTCTGCCGAAGAGCTGTCTTTCAAAGTAAAATAAACATTATTAAAAAAAAACAAACAAAAAAAAACAATAAAAAACCACACACACACAAACCAAAACAAACGAACACACAAACCCAAAAAACCAAAACAAACAAACA
>NW_010139888.1:0-553 GCF_000699245.1 Pterocles gutturalis | reverse complement strand
GGGTGCATCCCCATCCCTGGAGGGTCTAACGACCACGCTGGAAAACGGCCAGAGTAACCTGGTCATGCCACCGAGATGAACCTGTTTTGAACAGGATGTTGGAATAGGAATCTCCTGAAGTCCCTTGCAAACAGAATTCTCCTATAATCCTACATGAATTTTTATTTATATATAAGTTCCAAGACCAATTAAGATAAAACTACCTTCTTAAATGAACACACACATGCACACATTTCCCCAGGAAAAACTAGTTTCTCAAGAGTTGTATGCATGGAAATCAATGGATAAAAAAAAATTTAAGAAAGCAGAGGCTGCACTGTATTTAACATCCCTGTACTGCTAACAATCTTGTAAAAGTAAGTTTAAGTGTAACAATATAAATATCGTATTTCAAGTCAGCGAAGTTTAAATAAAAAGTATTACCACGTTTCTACTGGAGGTAAATGTATCGCCACACAAACAGGACTGGTATGCCTCAAAACAACTTGTGTAAACTAGGGAGATTTTACTATTTTATGCATCGTGAGAAAAATATATATATATATATATATAT
>NW_010139887.1:0-39756 GCF_000699245.1 Pterocles gutturalis | reverse complement strand
TAACCCTCTGGCTGCGTCCAGCCAGCCAACGAATTAATCTATGAAGTACAACTCCAAACATCACCTCAGGAAATATCTGGATACATATTATAAACTGACAGCTCTTCATGTCTTCATTCTGTACAATGTCTACTCCATATACTGTAGGGCCTCTGAGAAATACTGTACTACACAGCAGCAGAATCATTTTCAATCATCTTTCGAGAGTTTCCTAGCTTGCCAAGTGGGCTCATTGAAGTACTCCAAAGATGCAATGGAAATGGCAATTTTGTTCTTTGTGCAAAGTAATTTCTCACATGAAGTGGGGCTATATAAAGGGGCAGAGGCTTAAAGTGGCAGTGCCTAACATATCCACGCACACTGTTTGTAACTACAGAAAATCAAGAATTTAAAGCTGAGGCTGCAGGGAGGGGACAGTAGGTGTGGCATTTCTTACCTGCTATTGCTGCAAATGTCAGAGGGAGGTGGGGGCCACCATTTTAAATGTCTGAGATAACAAATGGACATGTTGATAATATCCAATTACTGCTTGCTCCTCTGGACACCTTTATAATCACATTCTCAGAAAAATTTACTTTGCACGTCAAAACATTTGAGAACATAAGCAAAAACTGCTGCTGGGACTTCCCATGAGTTATACAAAATATGCAACTCAAGAACTGTCATGCAAGTATTTATGAGTCATCTGTTAGTGGCCTAAAACACTGCTGTAACTGCTCATGTGTATTTACAATGCAAACAACCAATCTGCATATTCCAGGATAACATTTACATAATTCCAGGTAAACCTAACATGTTTATTAGTATTAACCAGGCCTTTGAGACAACAAAGCTTCCTTTACCGTTAGACACTGCACATTTCTAGTAGTGGTATCACAAAAATTACTTTCAGACTTGCAGTATTGTGCTTGAAAATATGGGATTAATTTCTTAAATCTCTGTCTCAACTGTTGTGGTCAGCAAACCAAATAATGCCAAGAATGATCTCTAAAATGTAAGCAGAGGGTACATATAATATTTTCTGAAATGAAATATTCTAAAAAAGTCTTCAAAACTTGCATGACAAACTCCAGGGCACAGTTCTGCATTTTTCTCCGTCACTGTGCATGAGAAGCTTTTCCCAAAACCCTGCTCCAAAAAAATCTTTTAAACAAAATAAAAATGGAACAAGGAAGAGAATGTCAAATTAGTAGTATTTTTAAGGATTCTCCCATTTTCTCATTCTCTGAAACTCTCACATAAATTAGAGTATTTAGAAAGCCTCCAGTAGACCTTTAAGTATTCTGAAGGATTACATTACGCTAAGGGATACTGTGATGACTGAACACAGTCCCAATACATAGCATTCCTTAAGTCCAGTTCTCTTTATAATACTACATATATAAAGAGCAGTACAGGAAACAGCAAGGAAGAGACTTCATAGAACTAACTGAAGTGGTTCAAAGAACTTACACACGGACATACGAAAAAAAACAGTAAGTGTTTCAGAACTAGAATTTGACTAAAAGCGACATTTCTTACAGTGTGATTGTCATATTCATTGCACATATTTTAAGAACAAAGAACCAAAGCAATCTGTTGTGCTGAAGTTATTTAGAGAGACTGCAGCAACAAAATACCTTTGCTATACATATATTTGGATTTTAAAAGCCCTCCTCTCCATGAATCCAAGAGTAAAAGAAAAAAAAAAAAAAAGGACTCTAGTGGCCTGAATTTATACAAAAGGAGAGAAATTGTTTCCTCTTTCTGCAAGCAGAAGAGGAGCAGTTGCATTTCCTATAAAGGAAATAGAAACTATTCTAAAGAGAAGAGAGCAGCATTTCAAATGCATAGGAATGAAGAACTCTCATTTTATTCTGAGCTTCCTTTTCTCTTTTTAAGCAATTACACACTTAGAGAACCTAATAGTCTCACAGCCCAAATACTTTAGCTTCTCTTACCCCTTTTTTATACACATATATTTGAAAGATTTCTGGCAGCTATGTACTGGAACACAGATAGTGAAAGAAAAACTGATCAGGAAAACTGGTTTTAGAAGGTCAGTCAAACTTTCAGAGGAAAATATTTACAGTTTTCTTTTAACTTTTACTTGTAATTTGTATGTGTAGTTTCATTTGCATTAAGCTAACAAGTTTTCTGATATGGAGAAGTCTTTAACTGGATAGGCAACAGTCATGCAGGATTAGTCTGGCTAGATAAAAATAGTCTGTTCACCATAAGTCTCATTTAAAGACTTGTGTACTACACTGGAAAATTTTTAAGAGGGAAAAAAGGGAATTTTCAATGCACTACTTCACACTGTCTCTGTAGGCGGGCACCATCGCTGCATTTTAAGAAGGCAGTAAGCCACTTACCAGAAGCAGTCTTACAGCAATTTATCAGTGTCAGAGCGGGCACCTCCTGAAACGTAGCTGAGAAGGTTGAAGTTCCCAGCCCTGCTTTCTCTGTACCTACTTCTCCATAGACTTGTGGAGTTGAATCCAGTGAAGTCTTTTAATAGATCCTTTTGCTTGGCAGGAATCTAATCTAAAAATAAAAAATTTTAATCTTCCTACATTTTCATTGATTCAATAGCCATTGTAATTATTTCAATAGCATATTTAATAAAAGATTCTCCATCCAAGAACTTCAAACAATATTTACCAATTAAGATGGCCTCACATCCCAGTGAGGAAGTGAACGAGCTCTCACATGGAGGGAAGCTAAAGCACAAAGTCATAGAAAACTCTGCCAGGATTAGAAGAGAAAATCTGTGGCACAGCCAGAAACAGACTTCCTGGCTCCCAGCCCTACAGCTCAGTCATAATAAATTCCTTCCTGTACATACACACTCTCAAAGAGAAACTCCAGTAAGTAGATTAAAAATGTTAAAACTCATAAAAATGACTGGACAAATAATAACACCTAGAGCAAAGAAAATACTGTACTACCAGAGTTTGTCTTCACTGCAACCGATAGTACAAGTTCTTCACATAAGGTTGCTTAACCGAGGTGATAACAAATGCCTGTACCATGATACAGCGGTGCCTTTAAAAGCAGTAACATTAGTTACAGAATAATGGAGTCACATAGAGTGTTTTGTGCATCTCTGACAACCTTCATTTAACAATGCATACTCTGGTTTTAGAAGCACTGTATGAATTTATCAGTTATCAACTTTGAAGTTGTTTTTTTTCCTCTGAAGTAAGTAAGAGCTTTTAACAGTAGCCTCAGCACCAGACTAAATGCGGTACACAAGACAAGTTCAAAATTAATTTCACCTTTGACTAAAACTTCTGTTTGATTCCAGCACTGAAGACTAGGGTAACACCAGAGGAACACAGAACACTGGCCAAAACAACTCTGAAGTCTTGGAAAGCCTTCCAATACTTGTTTTATTTCACTGAAATATTTCTTTACCACTCAACTTGGACTTCTGAATTTAAGGGTCCTGTCCCTGTGTCCTAAATGAGAACAAGTCTCCAACTCTGTGACACCTGAGGCTAGGAGGAAGAGGCAGCTATTGGTGGCAGTGTCCCACAGCCGCTCTGCTGGCACACTCCTTCGGTTATAAGGACTTCTCCTTCTGCCTCCCTCTTCAATGCTGGAATAGGTTTGCCACACGAATCCAAGATCACTCAAGGGTGTGAAGAGTCCTAGATACCTAAACTCAGATATCTAAACTCATATAAGCAGAGTTAAGTGGTAACCGACTGAAGAAGTGTACAAAATCTGTTCACTGCTGAAGTGAGAGATAATTTCAAGCATCTCATCAGCCCTGAGCTTTAAGGAGCCGAAGCTCACTCGTCTTCAATGCTTCTTCAAGAGCCACAGGAAGCCTGTTGATGGAAATGCAGTCTTTGCTCAACTAGCACTAGCAACAAATGACAGGTCCTAACTCATTCCCACATCTGAGGCAGACAGACTTACATATGCATATCCCCGCAGTGGCAGCATCATTTCCTTTGGAGACAAAAAAAAAAATCCCCTCAGCATACAGGGCCCTCCCTGCAGCTGCTTCCTCCTGCCTAACCCACCTCCCCATCCCAAAGGAAAATTTGCCTGTGGTGAAGGAACATAAGCAAGGTCATTACCACGTCAACTCTTCCTCCATAATAACTGATAAAGTTTTTTTGATTATTATTTTTGAAGCGCTGGGGCTTATTGAAGGCTTTTCCAAATCTGACGGCACAGGGCCCAACCTCTTGAAACGTGATCCAACGAGAGGAAAGCGCACGATGAAGTTCCCTCCCTGCTCACGTTGGAGCCCAGCCAGAAGGGAGGCTGCTCTCGACTCCCCTGGCTCACAGTGCACCATCACAGGTTATTCAGCTTGGAGAAGCTCACACAAATTAAAACACTGCTTGATAACAAGCAGCCACGTCTAATTAAATAAAAGGGGTATGCAACTCACCTTTGCCATTCACACTTTCACATGAAAATGAGTCAGACTGCCTGCTCAGTCGTATACCTCCTCACTGAAACACGACACAAGTAAAACCTGTCAACTTGGGGTTTTCAAATATTCTGCAGGTGGAGAAACGCTGCAAGTGAATGCTATTTCTGGAAGCGTACAAATACCACTTATTTCTTCAACTAGTATAAGGTGCACATACTGTTCTGCATCAAAAGGTGCAGGGGCAAAAGAAAGTTCCAAAGACCGCAGAAGCATATACCCAAGCCTCTAAAATACAGCTCTGAGTAGCGACCACGTTTGTACCAGGGGCAACAACACGGGACACAGCAAGGCAGGGGCTCTGACAGACAAAAGAAAAGGCTGAGGATGCACCTTCATGACTGCTCTGAAGCGCATTTACCATGGTAAAAATGGACAGTAACCCTGGTCAGACATCCTCACCCCTTCTCCGTACACCCACACCTTCGCCCGAATAGAACGTCAAGAACTGATGAATAAGAGAGACCTTCTATCCATTTCTCTCTCTAAACATGAAACATTGCTGGAGGTTTTGACCTGTGATGTCAAATTTCTGTACTTCAGGGATTTTCACTGCAGTAACTGAGCCTGCCCCACACAGTTTTCCTGTGCAAACAAAGCCAGAGCAGGAAAACTGAGCTCAGAGCTCCCAAGGCCTGATGCAGAACTCAGGGACTCTTGCAGGAAAACTCTCCTTGCCCCATGCAAGGCTGCTGGGAATAGAAACAAAATTTTATACCATGTGCGACAACTGCTTTGGTGAAGAAAGCCAGGTAAAGCAACTTTATGCTAAGGTACAAGTTAAGTTGGACACACAAGAGACACTGCCAATCTCACATTTTCATTTCTTGCTGACTTAGAAATGGAAAATGCACTATGCTTTAGGGTTAAGTATGAATTTCAAAAATAATCAAAAAAGGTTTCTTGTGGCTATAGTCTACTGAAGTGAAACTGCTTGATTTCACCTCAAAATCGAGGTGAAAGAGTTTCACAGAAGAAACTTATCAAGGAAACTTGAAATAAAATAAGCAAGACCCATTTTGCATGTTTCTGAATTTTGTCTGACATACCTTACATCAAGAAACTATGCCAAAACCCTGTGAAGTGCTTTTATTTACTCGCCTTTACAGCAGACTAGAAAGTTTTTGCCCAGAGCCTTGCTTAGGTACAACTGATTAAAATCTAGTTCAAAAGAACCATGCCACCCAGCCAGATATTAAGAGATTTGTTATTCTAAGACTTAGAAATAGACTGGTTCTGATGCCAGAAGTGAGTCTATCCAAGCTGTTGTTAAAAAAACGAGTCTGTCGAAATTGAGATTTATCTCATATCTGACCCTAAAGGCAATAAGAGCTGCTTTTTTAATATTTATTTAATGATTTAATTAGTTATAACATGTTTTTGTTTCACTAATCAGTGACTAATGGAATAGTTTGTGCATGTGTGATAGCCGACCCCCTTTAAATTAGCAAAAACAATTGCATAGCACAGTATTACTTTTGGTGTATTAATTCTATGCTTACATATTGAAGAAAATGCTTTTTGTACCACAAAAAAAGCTTTTTTTTTTTTTTTTTAAAAAGAACCATCTTTCTAATTAGAAATAGAGCTTGGGATATGCTTTCTATGATGGAACAAGTTAAAAATTTCTCCTCCTACTGCAACACATTGCAGTCCTGGGAATATCCAAGAGCAACCCACAGGTTCATACTCTTTATGCCTCTCTAGTTCAGTAATTATTTGGTGAAATTATTTAATTACCTATCAATGTTACTTTGTCCCTCCTGAAGTTCGTACTGCTGTATTGAGGGAATCGAGAGAGAAATACTCAGATGATTTCTGGTGATTAACGTGTTATCTATCACAAGCAAAGACAGCTATCAAGAAATGTAACGTTAGTTCAATTCTACATAAAATACAAAATCCCACAATTTCCACTATCTCCAAAGAAAAACAGGAATGTTAAGAGAGTTATTCAGACACTGTAAAGCCTCCTCATAACTGAAGAAAAAGATTTTGCGATGAAGCTTTCAGACTCCAGACGTTGACAAAGCACCTTTCAGGGAGCAGGTAAAGAGTTAATGCAGCTGCTGCAGCAGCACTCTGCTGGTGACTGTTTGCCCGCCTGCAAGGTACAGTCCCAGCAGACACATTATCAGATTAGGGGAAGGCAAACAAACTGAATTGAAACCATTCTTCAGCGAGTCCGACCTCTTCTTCCTGTGATGTCACGCTACAAATTGCCTGCGCTCGCTGCTCTCCTCTCCTCTCCAGAGGCAGCCAGGCGGGCGAGAGGCTGGCGGGGCGCGGGACGCCAGGGCTGTGCTCTGCAGGAACAAACACGCTCTGGAATTTCATTTCTGCCCTCACAAGCAGCCTGCTTCCTGCCCTGTGGGGCGAGCGAGCGAGGGCTCCGGGGAGCCGAAAAGCTCGTTTTACAGAAAGCAAAGCTGGGAGAGAAAGGCAACCGCCGACACTCCGCGGTGTCCAGGAAATGGTGTTCTAAAGCGCCCGTTCCCAGTAAATGTGGATGGACCAGGCTTCGCCACCACGACCCGCAGCCGAGAATAAGGCAGAAAGTTCTACAGCAGCTCCATCGCATCGAGGGGGGGAAATGGAACTAAGCAAGCATCGGGACGACCTCATCTGCCACAAATGACATATTTTATGACTTTCGAAGACCGCCTGTGTGATTACAAATAGCACTTGGAAGAGAAGAGCGACCTCCTGGTGATTACCGCTGGAGATGTACTCCCCTGCTGCAGAGCTTGAGCTTCTTCTCTGAAGCTTCACAGTGCAACAAACTTACCAAAGCACACCCTACAAATACACCCGCAAGTGCTTCTGGAATACAGAAAAAGTTGCAATAAAAATACGAGAGGAACCTCCAAATCACACGAATTTTAAATATACCATTATAATGGTAAGCTCTAATTGTTCCACTGAGGACTCCTTTAAATATACTTTATATGGGTGTATCTTTAGTATGGTGTTTGTTCTTGGCCTCATAGCAAACTGTGTTGCTATCTACATTTTTACTTGCACATTAAAAGTGCGAAACGAGACTACAACTTACATGCTTAATTTAGCAATATCGGATCTGCTTTTTGTGTTTACATTACCCTTCAGGATTTATTACTTTGTAGCAAGAAACTGGCCATTTGGAGACATTCTTTGCAAGATTTCTGTCACCCTCTTTTATACAAATATGTATGGGAGCATTTTATTTCTGACTTGCATAAGCGTAGATCGCTTTTTAGCTATAGTACACCCCTTTCAATCTAAGACTCTCCGAACCAAAAGGAACGCAAAAATTGTCTGCGCTGCAGTATGGATAACTGTGTTAGCAGGCAGCACACCAGCAAGCTTTTTCCAGTCTACAAACCGCCGTAATAATACTGAACAAAGAACGTGTTTTGAAAACTTTTCGGAGGACACTTGGAAAACCTACCTATCCCGGATTGTTATCTTCATTGAAACAGTTGGGTTTTTTATTCCGCTCATCTTGAACGTGACCTGCTCTACTATGGTCTTACGGACTTTGAATAAACCACTTACATTAAGTCGGAATAAATTAAGCAAGAAAAAGGTACTCAAGATGATTTTTGTCCATTTGGTGATATTCTGCTTCTGCTTTGTGCCTTATAATGTTACCTTAATACTTTACTCTCTTATGAGAACACAGACCTGGGTTAATTGTTCAGTGGTAACTGCAGTCAGGACTATGTACCCTGTCACTCTGTGCATTGCTGTTTCAAACTGCTGTTTTGACCCTATAGTCTATTACTTTACATCGGATACAATTCAAAATTCAATTAAAAAGAACCGGTCCACTAGACCCCGGGACATTAGATTCTCTGAAAGGCCAGTTTCAGAAAACATTCAACACAGCCTTCAGACCATAAAAATGAAAATATCTGACAGTGACTCTACAACATAAACTGTATTAAAAGACTACTGGGACTAAACTGGAATTAGAAGCCTGCACATTTCTTCAGCTGTGGATATATATTCTGATATGTAAATGTTACACTTCCTTCAGCATAAAGACTTAAGACTGTAAAAGTGTTGAGCATAATAGTACACAGAAAAAGTATTTTAAGAATTTCTGTCAAAAGTCTCTTCTGACAGGTTGTATGTTAGAAAACTTCTGGTTTCAGATTAGGTTAACTAAAATCCAAAGACTGTCTGTCAAGTCGAAAACAAATGAAAAAGTAGTTAGCATTTTTTTTAAAGTTAAAACAATTGCTCATTTTTTATAATGATACAGGTTTCCAAGTTACTGAGGATGGGGGTAACACTACGTGCTTACACTGCAGGATCCAGTTGCTGAGGAAAACAGCACCATGATCACATATCACTTCAGCTACTGGGCCTGCTCCAGAATTTCCTCTTCTCTACCTTACTCCTCTCTTTCTCCTGCACCTTCCTTCCTAGGGACCATAACGTTCGTAGGAGCCTCCAATCAATGTTTCTCCCAGGTTTATCTGATAAAATACATGCTCCCTCCACAAGCCTGGCCCCCATAAAGCAATTAAATCTTCTGGCAGTTTAGGGCATCTGGAAACAACTCAGACAAACAGGTTTTTCTTCTCACCTCTGTCTCAGATGTCTGTGTAATTATAACAAAATAACCTCTGATGACTGAAGTTAGTGCTTTAGGTACAGTAACTTTTTATTAAACCATTTGTGAGAAGTTCAACTCAGCATGACTTTTGAGCAAAATAACATCCTCCAAATAAGGTAAATCAATTTCAAAGTAGTAGTTTCTTAGAAAAACATGACCTTTGCTAACTAGAAATGAGCATGTGCACCAACCCAAATATTTCTTCTAGGAAGCTATTTGGTGTCCTGTAAAGAAATTCAAGACACAGTAAAACTTTCTCTCAGTCTTTGTGTCCTAGAAATATTTTTAACATGGGCATTTAAAATTTCAAAGATTATTTTCCTGCAAACTTTATAGAGTATGAAAATAAATTACTTGGGGCTACATGCTGTCAAAATTAATTGAGACACTTTAAAAAGTCACAGCCATGTAAAAGGAGAAATCCTGTTACAAACAGGAATGTATAGACAAGAGTGCTTTAAAATGTCCTGCTATGTATGTTTCCCAGCTATTAGAACATTGTGTACATTCTGCTCAAAATTAATTTAACACCGCTGTAAAAATAAATAAATATTTAAAAGGTAAAAGTAAGTGTTGGTTTTTCCTCCTCAAAAACAATGGAGTCAAGAATAAGAACCGAGTTAAAATGAATTTGCACTTTAGTTTTAGGGCAGTCAGTTGCAACACTGAGGCATTTTTACTTCAGGGCAGTATACAGAAGCACAAATCCACGCTGGAGAAAATGCATATTGAGCTGTCAGAGTATACAACATGTTATCTGATTGAGTTTACTTCCATTTACAAAGCTTTTGCTTAATTGTTATAAATCAACTGCACATTGCCTATTACTACTGAAAAACTAAGTTACTTGAAGACTTCCAGAAACTAATGCCAATTGAATTTTAAATTAAACAGCATTTAAAATCTTTATGCACACAACTTATGAAAGGAAAATTCAAATAGTATGAGCTTAAGCTACAAAGTTAGTATAGATACAAATGTCTGCATAACATCTGAAAATAGGCAGTTATCTTAGTTGGGTATCCTAAACTTTTCTAATTCATATCTGACTTCAGAAAAATGCACTAAGCCCCCTGGCATGATTAGAAATGCTGTATGTTTTCCATATGCCACTGACAAATCCAAAGTCACCAGCAAATCCAAAGTTCAAAAGCCAGATATGGATGTCGAATGTCTCAATACCTCTCTTTCTGAAGAGCCTGTTTCATATTAGACTCCCTCCAGAGACTTTGAGACTAAAGCCCTTAACATTACTGCTGGGCTGTTTCTAGCCTAGTACTCTCCTCGAGCTTGGCAAAGCTGTTACTTGGTTGAGTGACAATTTGTTCAGCAGTACCTCTGAATTACAGCAGCAAACACCCCAGAGCCTCACCCTGGTAAAGAGAAGATGCTCTTTCTGAGATTATGAAACTGCAGGAAAAAAAAAATAAAAAATCACTGACTTAAAAGCAGAACAAGCAGATAACATCACATGTATGGGTGCTCCCCTTTAAACCAGACTTTCCTTGGTGTATTGTCTCAAAGAGCCTGGAGAAGCACGAAGAGTAGCTCTTTCTGCCTTGCACTCATTCTACAGGGCAGTAGCTTCTGCTTTTTGCAATAGTGTAGTGCAACACAGTACAATAGCTCTGCAACCAGTTAACAGCTTGATATCTTTAAACTGTTTGAGGAAACTTTATATTTTTTATTATTAAACATACTTCACTCTTTCTGGGGAGAGGGGGACAACAAACACCCAAAAAGAGCACAGTTAAAAAAAGCAACATCTGTAATTTAGATAATCTGACCATTACTTGAGAAATTCCTGGCGTGATTCAGAAGAGGGGGAGTGAACCCATACCTCCCACACCAAGATGATATAAAGCCAAGCTACCAGTTATTCAGGACTGCATGAAGTTTTCTCTGCCTTTTCTGGTTCTGCAACAAGATTATCCTGGAGAGCTGTGGATGGTGTAATGCTTCCACCGGTGCATTGCTGAATAGCCGCACTCCCTCCCTCTGCTCCTGCCTTTGATAACCAACTCTTCTGTCTCTCTGGTAAGAGCTTATGCCACAATTTAAATCTAGATGCGGAGTTATGCTCCTAAATCATGCCTAGGCATCTCAAATAATAAAGGCTTATTGTCAGAGCTACTGAGCATCAGAATGTGTTGTATCCAGTACTTCCTAAAAGTACATTATTTTTACTCATATGCCTATGCAGGGGGAGTTAGGAGTTCAGTTTTAGGATCAAAACTTACAAATTTGTTCTTTATAGTCTGGTTTCTTCATCTACAAAGTGCAGATAATGCACATGTACCATAACAATAAAAGCAGTGAAAATATAGTTGATTCAAAGCATTTTTTTGATCTAAACCAAGGTAGGCTGCCATTGATAACTAGATAATTAACCAGCAGTTTCAAAAGACAAGGAAAAAGAAACAAACTTTTCATCAACATCTTATTTACCTTAACATACCATTACTTTAAAACCAAAATATTTCCTTTTTTTTTTTTTTCTCTCTTGGGGGGGGGTGAGAGGGGTGGGCAGGCAAAATCAAAAAAAAAACCAAACCTCCTTTTGTTTCAAATCAACTAGTTCCATTGCTGCCTCCTCACTTCTCTTGGAAGAGGCAAGGAGCACTTGACTGGCATTCAGCCTTTCCATAATGCTCCTGATTATACAGTCTTCCATCATTTCTTGCAAATGAGAAAGTGATTTTCATTTGTAATTTCAACCAGTATCATCGCCAAAGATGAGATTTTCAGAATTACAAAAAGAACTTAGGTAAAATTACAGTGAACCCAGCAAGGTTCACTCTGAGACTGGTAATATTTAAAAACCCACTTGAGCATAGTATCCTCTAGCATTATTTATTCTTCCAAGTTATTTTCTAGGAGTTTTATCAATGAAGAGCAATTTGTTCATACTTTTCAGCAGTAAATGTAATACAAGGTTTTTGTACCTGGACAGACCTGTAAATCCTGACAAGTTCCCTTTTTTGCTACACTATTATAATTTATACCTCAGGGTTACTAGCATTTGAGCATCACTGACAAAATGAAAGAAGATACATTTCAAAAGCTAAGGCAAAATGTAAATCAGAATGATTCTTAATCTAGAAGTTGCAAATGCCTGGACTGCAGTTGTTATCCAATTATCAGAGTGCTGAAAAAAAATGTATAAATACAACTGACAATCACTGAATTTGCACATTCTCAGAATGTACTCCATAGAGCTCACTTAAGACGAGTGCAAATTCAGAAAGCCACGCTTGCAGTCCAATATTTCCACAAGAAGCTGGATGGAGAAGTTTGTTCTAATCCTCTAATTCTGCTTTGACAGTGAAGCAATCTGTAGCCTTTTGCATTTATCACCTCCCCAAACCAGTTCCTGTTACACAGCTGCTTATCCAGCAAGCCCAGTTTTCCCGTAAGAAAACTGAACTTATCACAAAATTAAAACAAAGAACCCTGTGGACATCATCTGGTCTTCTATAAAACCTACCATTTTATTGGAAAACAAAAAATTCCAGAACTGAGAATTTATATTTAAAATTATTTTTTCTATTTAACAAGCAGTCTGTCCACTCTAGTTATAACAAAACTAAAAGCTGCGCTGCATTAAGAAGGGATAAGTTTTCTACAGTTTAAACATGAGATTAAACCACAAGCAACAACACAGGAAGGCCTCTAACAAGAATTTCCTACCTTTTTTTTAAGAGATAAAAGAATACTTTTACATACACAAAGCTTTAAGATTTGCCCTAACTCCACTTTTTTTAAACAGTGAGTTGCTGCCTTAAAGAAAAAAAATCTTAAATATAATGCTAGTACCAGAAGGCACCCAAAATTAATGCCATTACCTTGGGAATAATATTAAGTCTATTTCACAGGAAAGGAACTGTGGCTTAACTCTTCTGCTTTTCAAGTGAATTCTGCAAAAATTGCTGCTTTATGAAAGGAAGTCAATTGTACACATTAGTTGCAAGTCTTCACCCTTCTGTAAAATTATGCAACATTAGATCTACCTATTTTTGGAAATCTGTCCTGCTAAGCAATTTCTAAAAGCAGCTGCTAATGTAAAAAAACCTGAAAACTCTCCTAGTCACGAGGGAGTGATACTAGATTAGGAAAATTTACCATTCATCACAGCATCAAGAACTACACTTGGCTAAAGTCAGAAGCACCTGTAATAAAACTTAGATGCTTTTATGAAGTAATGAAAAAAGTACCCACAGCATTGCAGATGTTTCCTAATGGAGAAATTTGTTAAGTATATAGCAAGACATCCCAAAAAACTGAGAATACAGATGGTGAAGCAAGTACCAAAATATCTGCCTTTTCAGCCCTAACAAAAACATCTTTCATTAATGAAACCAAATATGTAAATGCTCGGTCTACTTGTAAGTTATTCAACACTTTTTATGTGTGAAAGAAACTTTACCATATATACTGCATGCTCACATTGTGCTTCCCGTGAGTGGGTAAGTGGAGAAAAAAAAAAAAAAAAAAAAATCAGCAGATCAGCAGCTATTTCTGTCCAGATAAGATCTGTGACTTCCTCTGAGCTGCTGGAAGGTACAATAGGCAGAGGCAGAACATGCCAAGCACAAGTTCTGTTCTGGCCAGGCTAACTCCCAAATGGGAACGACAGGGTGATGACGGTTCAGGTACCTACCCCAAGCCAAGTTCGGACTAGGTAAAGTCTAACTGGGTAAGCCCAAATTCTCTGCTCAGGGGTTCAGAACACCACGCACACAGGTCCAGATGCTAGTGGCACAGCACTCGGCTGTACCATAGGCACTCACCAGCCTGTTCCTAACCCATTCTGACAGGCAAACCCAACCCAAATTAAGAGCCTCAACAAAACCTAGAGGGATTACTTTTCTGGAGGATGGCAAATGCTACACCGACTCAACAGTTGTAAACAGGGGAATCCTCATCCCTGACAAGGACTTTTTATTACTGGAAAGTTACTGTAAGACATACACTCAGTGAAAAAAACATATAACTGAAATATCACACATTTATACAGTATAAAAGTAGGCAGAATGTATTGTATTTGTATTTGGCCTACAAAAAAAAAAAACCCACGCATTTATGTATGCAAAAAACTTAAGGAAAAAGCAGAGAGAAAAAAACCTATTACATGACATATAATTTGGCAGTTTGAGTTTTGCAAGATACTGTTATCCCCTTAAGAGCTTGAAAATTGAGCATGTAGCTGAAAAAAACAACCCACATTAGAATGTTTGTTTGGCACCTACTTTGCTTCCTAACAGAAGCTAATTCTACCTTCCACAGAAAAATTAACTATAGAATGGCTCAAATAACACAGCAATAAAGATAGAAAGAACAAGAAAAGTTTATGACAGTTAGTCAGGACTGTGTCTCAGATAAAATAAGGAAGACAAAAAAACCAAAACAAAACTTCATTCTACCCATTTCACCAGTTTTATTTCACTACAAAGATTTACAAAACTGCAAAGTTAGAGAGCATAATCCCATCCAAGAAAGAAGCAGCAGGGATACAGCTGCAGAATTTAACCCAACCATTATTTACTTCTGTATTTAAAGAGACAGCCACATAAAATTTGCCCCAATTCAGAAAGATTTTACAAAATCAAGGACCTGTAAGTATATCTCCCCGAATTCTAACATATTTTTCCTCATGGGAAACCTTTTAAAATTCCTACAAAGTATTTGCAATGCAGATATTGCAATGCTGCAGGATGAAAAGCTGAAGTTCATACTGTCTAGTAACAGAGTAGGACTACAATGAAAGTCCTACAGCCATGGTATGACCACCAAAACTTTGAACAATATAAAAATACCTTTACAAGTAAGGATCCCCAGAAAACAATTTTACTATTTTTTGTTTAAATGTTACCAATAATCAGGGCAACCTTAAAGGAAAAAAGACTAAAAGTATATCATGTTAATCAAGTCTTATTTCTGTGGCTAACTCTGTACTTGTGACCAGGGAAGACACAGTCAAGTTATCTTTATACTGCACCCAAGAGAGCTGCAAGCTCCACTGAGCAGAGGCTACAAAGCACAGCTCCCTATTACAGCTGTAAATCTATAGCCAGAGAGATCACACATCTGCTGCTGCCACACTAGTAACACAGTACATGACCTCCACATGAAGAGAAACCACAACAGTGACTACAGGTGATATCTATAACACAAATAGTCACCTAGAGCAAAACTAGGCATAATTAAATAACTACCTCTTGTTAATATCCCCTAATGCTGAAAGGAAGGAGGAAATGCTGTTACAAAGACTCATATTAAGTATATGATTCACTTCTACTGTCCTTAACAGACAAACATTACATATCTAGTTTAGGTTTGTCATTGAGACAGATGCTCTCTACAGTCAGTGGAAAGAGGTATCTTCAAAGAGTGAATAATCCCACTGCAAAATACCTGTTTAAAACAAATAAAATTATTTGTTTTCTGGAAGTACAGCTCTGTCAAGTATAGAGGGAGCCTAAATACCTAAAGTTATACAAGTCTAACAATGTAGAGAAACTCTATACTTCAAAGCAGTAGATGAAGTAGAAAAAAACTTAAATTCTTAATCAAGAATAGCATCCAAATCTCACAGAATGAAAACTCCATGTAGCTGCTGTGTCTTAGGTAATCCCTTTGGTCATGTTCATACTTGAATCAAAATAGCATCTTAAGGGCTGGGCTGACTTGGTGTACCTGCAACAGATAAATCCACTAATACTGCGCTAACATAACCAGTATCTTACAACCCCAGTGATTTTTTTTGTACACTTAGTGAATGCCTACCAAGAAGTGAACACATTGCCAACACAGACAAAAGCAAGAAATGCAGGACCTTGGCTTTAAGTGTTCTTGTTTCTCTTCCAGTAGCCTAGAGGATTTGCTTGGATGGTAACACCCAAGCATGAATAACAGCTTGAGTCATCTTCACGATAACTAGGAGTGGCGGGGAAGATTTCAAAGTGATGGTGCAGACAGTGAAGACTATCATTCAGTATTCTTCCTGGTTGTTCAATTTGCCTTCAGCTGTTAAGGCAGATAAGTTTCAAGCCTCAAAAAGCACAGCACAATTTCTACAAAAGGAAACTCTTCAGTAGTACTAGAAAGGCATGGGAGAAACACTCTCACGTATTTTATTTATGCATTTATTAAAATATATGTGCCTGTGTATTTATACGCTCAAACTAAAAAAGCATATAAACATATATATTTTTATATGATACTCGGTATATCCAGAAATACCCAAAAAACAACCATCTTACAGACCTCTAAGAATGTGCCTTGTATAACAAAGGCAAAATCATAGAAGGTTTTCCAGCTGTGACAACTCAAGTGTCACAGCTAACTCAAGACCAAAAAAAAAAAAAAAAAAAAAAAAGAAAAAAGAAAAAAGCACATGCAGCAGCAACTGGTATGATCCTTAACCACTACCACACCAAGCAGCAGCAGTGGTAGTGACCTCTCTCTCATCACATATGCCTCTGAACACAGTCATGATGCAAGCAGAAATATATTTAGTACGTACAGACAGAAAACCTCAAAAAATTTCTCAGTTCCTTCTTTAAGGTTAAAGCTGCACCCTCCCAACGTAACTTTTTCGAAAGTAGCATGGCGAGCACATGAAATAGCACCATTTGGTGAGCCTTAGCACATTTTTTCTCTGTAAGAAAAACCCTACAGACTTCCACATTAGAAATCATTCTCTATAGCAAGCTCCACGCTGAGGCAGGATACTAGGTGCCTAAAATCCAGGAGATCACAGGAGATGGGTGATGTCTGCAAGAGCAGTCTGATGCCTGCCATTCCTGAGGTGCCTCTCCTTACACCAGTGATGTTCCTTAGGTGGTTCACATCCTCCTGCCGGTGAGTGTGCTTGCAAATGCTATCATGCTGGATAAGCCAAACATTTTTTGTGCCTAAGGCTGTCCCTCATTCACAAATTAGGTATTCCTATACCTAAGGAAAGGCAAAATTTAGTAGGCATGAAAGGAGTATGTCTGGCATACACTGGTTTTTCTAAGAGAAACCAGCCGCTGTGCAGAAACACGTACGACACCTGGAGCCTAGAGAGACAGCGAGGGAAGGCACGACTTGTTTGCCAGCGCTGAAGTCACTAGTGGTTGAACCCACGACTACACCTGTAGCTGGTAACACAACAAGCCACGGCCTGTCCAAAGGCCTTGCGGGCAAGTGGCAAAGCACAGTTTGCACCCACACAGCTAAACTTTCTCTGCTTCTAATCCACACCAGCTGTTGAAAATAGTCCCTGAGCTGCATCATGCCCCAAATCTTGCCTAGGCGTTGTCCAGAGGAGTGCTGACAAATGCCAAAATACACCAGGGAACATGTTACCGACGAAACACCACCGATGACTGTGGGGCCAAACTGTTGTCCCTTTGAGGCCAGTAGTACAGATGCAGCCCCAATAGCTGGTCCTTGCTGCCTGGCCTTACTTGGCTGCCTATCAACAAGGTTTTAGAGTCATTCTTCTAATACAACAGCAAACGATTTATCCAGTAACCTATTGTATAAAATGTTGACAGCATGACCATTCCTACTTCTTCCACTTTCAAAAGGAACGACTTAAGACATAAAAATCTAACATATGACTTCAAACTGCATGTAGGCATCTACCTCCAGAAGCAGTGTAGGAGTTGAGACATAAACCTAATAGAAACCACTACTGAGAAGGATATACACTGCAAGAAAATATACTAACTCCCATTCCTACATGCTCAATTTCTCTTTACGAGGAACACAGAAACTTAATTTGAAATTGTACACTGCATCCAAGGAAAGAGTCACTAAGCACTTGAGTATGGTGAACCCCACAGCAACTGTGTCCTTGTACAATCAAAGACTAGGAGGCTGCACAGTTAAGCTTGTACTATACCAAAGAACTAAGGAGTAGTTGCTTACCTGTAACTTCTTACAGCTTTACGCTGACCTGGATTTATCTAACAATGTTTAAGCAAATCTTAAACATATCTGTTTAATACATTTCTCCTTACTGCACGATCAAAGTAGGTCTGCTGTTATTCCAGCTCAGGGAGTTTGTCACATTAATGCAACAAAATATATTCTTTGGGAATACATGCTTTTCCTCAGGAAGGCATTTCTGCCACAACGAGCTGCATAATTTAAAAGCAACAGAAGTCTTTGGTGTGGGATGAAGTATCTGAGTATAACCATCAACTACATAGTTAGTTGATACTTATTGCCAACATTGAGTTATGTTAAATCAAAAATAAGTGATAAAACAGTACTGTAGATTTCATTGTAAATGTTTAATTGACAACAGAAACCACAGAGAAGAAGCAGCTGATAAAGGAGAAGTATTGTGGAGCACGATTTAGGCAATGCTACATGGAAGAAGTTCTAAATAAAGCAAAGCATGCTTGCCTACTTCTGATCATATTTTAACCACTAAGAGGAGTAACCTTCTAGAGGCATCTTTACCTTGCATCAATCATTAAAACTCCAAACCACATTACAACTCTAAATTGCAACACATATCAGTACTGGTGTTCCTTCTTCCTCTGAAAAATACAAACACCAATTACAATAGCAAGTGTTAAAGAGCAACACAGCCAAAGCAGGCTATAGTGTCAACAGCCATTGTGCAATGCACTGCTTTGGTTCAACATCTGTTTGTCCCTCAAACATAAGCAAACACCAAAAAACCAGTTAAAGCTAGCAGAGCAAATCAGACTGCAAATCAACTCCCTTTAGCCTGCCATAGTGCACCTTCCCACTCTGCCCTGGGCTGTTGTAGGGCTGCAGAAGGTGATACAGCTGCCTCTCATCCCTTTTAATAGCAAAAGCTATCACGTAAACTTTTAAAACCGCAGTCCTATGAGGAATACCCCTTAGACTCCTAGTGCTCAGGTAAATGAGTTAAAACCAGAACATTTTACCCTCTGTACAGCTAACCAGGGAAGTGCAGCCACGATTCTGTCTCTAACCTGCCCTACTGGGCTGGTATAAATTACTTTATCTTTGGACTTTTTATCTTTGCAGTTGGTCTGCAACTCCAGCAAAGAACAAGACCCTTTCACTACCCCAGTACCGGGCAGCTGAAGCTTGACAGAGCAGAAGGGCTTCACAGATCTTACCTCTGGCCCACCAAAGGCTGGCTTGCAGAAAAAGTATTTTGTAGCATGGCCAAAACTATTTTAAGTATGCCAAATGTGATAATTCAGAATATGTGTATTCTCCACACTCTTCACTTACGGTACATCTGAAAAGGCTTTTGCAGGAAATACATTCTCTAAGCAGAAAGAAATCTAGTACATTGCTCGTTCCTCCCTGTTCACAGATTATAAATAGAGTGCAAGCTGAGAGGCAGGGAAATACAACTGGATTGCCGTGCAGGTACAGGTAACAAAGATGGATACTCCACAGACATTTACTTTCTGGAATTACACAGAAAGAAAAAAAACAAACAAAAACAAACAAAAAAACCCCAACACAAACCTAAGTCATGCTCTTCCCAGAAACAAATGCATTTCATATGCTATAGATATTTCACTCTTAAAACAGACTGTGAAAACTGATGGACTTCGTACTTGATTTGCTTGCACTGAAAACCTGCTCTTCCTTGCTTCTTCCTGAACACTTCCTTGTACTGCAGCAAGCAGCGGCACTTTAGTCAAATACGTGACATGGCAGCTGACAGGGGTTTCTCTAAGGGAAATTCAGAGATTCTGGAATTTGTTCACATAATCTTCATCTGAGTTATGCAGAGCAATTACTTTTTTGGCTGGCCACAAGAGAGGTCAATTTGACCTAATTATGGAAAAGGCTGAGCATGAACTCCCAGGCTGGCAGGTTACAAGCTATCGCTTTCATAGAAAACATATTTAAACTATGCCAGGGTTTTAAATCATATTTATATAAATGTCATAAAAATGAAGTAAAGACTATAGACATATTTGAGTCTAAAGTAATTTCAGTTCCTTTTATTTAAAGTTACAAAATTAAAATCGTGCCCAAAATACTGTAGTGAGACAAAGCACAAATGTTCTACAGTACAGAAAGAATATTGTACAGTTTATTTTTATTTTGCCAATAAAAATTATGCAGCATTATTAACATATCCTAAATTGGTCTCCACACCATCTGCATCTGGAAGCAACATAACCTCACTGGTAAATAATATCAGTGGATAAATGGGCCTTCTCCCTTCAGGATTCAATAAAGATTTAAGGAAAACAAAGTACTTTCCACATCATTTAGTTAGCATGGACACTTGCCCTTTTTCAAAATTTAGAATTACTGAGAAGAACCTTCAGCTTTTTTCCACCCCTTATTTTGTCTGGCTATGCTTTTTTTGTTAAAAGAAAGGATGACCTATAAAAGTTTCATCTCCTTCCTAAAGTACAGATGACTAAATCAGCAAGCTATGCAAAAGCAATAAACATATTCACAATGACTAGCAAAGGAGTGATATATTATCTTCAGATACCAGTAAGAAAAAGAATCATTCCCATTCATTCGATACAGCTTTTAAAGTCAGATAAAGGTCAGATGCAGTTAAGATTTTTTTCTTCAGAGAAATTATGCAAGGCATTTTTCTTCACAAAAGCTCTGTGACAAGTAAAACTACAATAAATTCAAGCTATTCTGTATACAATTGCTCAGTCCCTTTAAATGTCATATTGAAGTCCTGCTTCCTAAAGCAGTCAGGAGAATGAAGAAAAAGACTGGATAAACACATACTTGACTTTCCAAAAAGCAGACAAGCCTTGTACTACCTGTGGGGAAGGTAGGAACTAAACAAAAAATATATGGCAAATAACTGGGAGAATCAGAGTTGGATTATGCAAATATTTGCAAATAAATGTGTTAAAAATGTTTCTATTCTTATTTACCAAGCTAGAATTTTTTCATAAGCTTTACTTATTCCATGCTTTTCTTCATTTTCCTGTATTTTAACATTAAAAAAAAACTAAACCAAAACCAAACACCAAACCAACATTCTCTAACCATATTAGGAAACTTGAATCTTCTTGAGAGTCCATCTTGTTTTGGATTACCATGTAATTTGTTTAAAACTAACCCAAAGGAATCACTTATGGCGAGATATTCTTTATGACTAAGCAACAGTCATCTGGCTTTTCTCTCCCCCTTTGTAGAGTGTTTGCAGGTAAGAGATATTTACTGGTATGAACTACACTCCTCTAATTGCCTACCCCTTCTTGAGGGAATTATTAATTAAGCAGGCACTTTGTAAACCTTATACACCATTACACGGAGACAATATCCAGGTAATGAACTGCAGAAGAATATGGTAAACCACTCTTGCGTTCACTAGCTGAACCTTTCTGGGACACCCAACCTCAATTGCCTTGCAAGTCAGCCATGGAAGCATTTTCTCCTGTTGCTAATAAGTTACACTTTTGAGACTAAACCAGCCAGTATTTAGATATGTGGCACGGGTGAATTTTCTGCACTTAGAGGACTCACGTCTTTATGTTTCTATGTGCAGCCTTATAATGTACATACAGGTCCTTCATTGCAGTGACCCAGAGACTCAGCAAGACATCTTACCACAGATAATGTTTCACTACTTCTCACCTCCTGAGCCACCACTGTGCAGTCTGCTGCTTACAACTCACAGCCTTTCCCTTACGGGCAGCTGGAGAAGGCAACAGAGGCCACGGCAGAATCACAGGCTACCTGCACACAGGCTCCAACTGCCTGCAGCTGGCTGCCACAGCCTCCCTCAGCTTCTGAGGGAACCCTGCTGTGCCCTCTAGTGACAAACCTCCAGTGACAGGAGATAGCAGGCTGTCCTGCGCTTGGGGACATCCAGGTGAGACGTGACACGCAGGGCCAGACAGCAGAAGGGCCCTTGGATGCAGGTACTGCACGTTTCTTTTTATCCCCTCCACTTTGCTCCACTCCAGATGTCTTACTGGCACTAGATGATCCTTGTAGGTCCTTTCCAACTGAACTACTCTATTAACACACAAACCAGCTACATAAGCCACCCCAACACAGTACCATATTCCTCTCGCAACTCAAGAAGATAGATTCAATACATTAAAATACATTCAGAGTACTCTGAAAATTTGAAATAATCCTGTGTTTGTTGTTGATGTTATAATTTGTTTCACAAAAGCCTGCAACTACACCCACGATCTTTGAAAACACAATGCTGTGCATTTTCCAGTCTGAAAACCCAAGTCCACATCAGATAATCTGCATGCAGTGCCTGAAATACTGGGTAGAAACTGGTAGATATGGCTTATTGCTGATCAGTAAGCTGACTTCAAACTGGTTTGCAGAAGGTAGCAGGAGCTACTTTTTGCTTGCAGAGAGTCAAACTTGGGCATCTGTACGTCTTCCTTTTGTCCTCTGAATGTTACAATTCTCAAATAAGCATGTTTTATATGCCTGCAAGCTTCTTAAAATACTGCCTGCCTCTTGGAATACTGAATTTTCCCCGTTTCTGTAGGCTCTGGTAAAAGGTGCTCAGTCTCAAGTGCTTCTAGGCAGTCTTATTCAAAGACAGGCAAAACCACAAAGAAACGCATACAGGAATGGAGAGGCCATGTGCATTTCCCAAGACACCACGCAAACATACAAAAGCATTACAGAGGGAAAAATTTACACTCTGGTACAGCAGCTATAGCGCTGCACCAGAAACCCCAGGGCCCATAGAGTGCCATGTTCATGAGCACAGACCTGGATATACAAGTCTTGGTCCCCCAAGGAAACGTAAATTTCACAATGGCATACTCAGGGAGCCACCTGACGTGTGCCCATTGACTGTTGGCACAGGAAAACGAGTGGCAAAGGCTGGTTGGCACTAGGGGGTCCACCAGATTCAGTTTGAAGCATGGCAATTGCTTCCATACACTCTCGAGGCCAGCATGCTTCTCCTGAGCCAGAAACCTGAGCATGGATGGAGGTCTCGCTGCTCAGGCACGACAGTGTTCCCGAATCCAGGAGTACAAGCCCACAGCCTGGTAAAGTATCACTCGTACTAGAATTGTTGACTTTTCACTCTGAAGTCATACACAAACCAAACACAGATTATCCTGAAAATAAAACTTGCTTCATAATTAAACTATCCCATTAGCTATGGCATACTGTGTTTTTTAAACTTCCCAGAACTACAAGATAAATGATGGGTTCTTAAATGGTCGCTTTATGTCTCTCTGGTCAAAATTACCAGTCTTTATAGTCTCCTGTTTTGTGGCATTAATAGCATATTTTTGGTTTATAAGTAACATACAATATAAAGAAACAATGTTTGATTTACTGAGATCCAGCCTAAAAAAAACACCCAACCTCCCATCATTTTATTTTAATGGTATCCAAAAATACCAAACTGACTGAAGCACAAAGGACAATGCAAATCAATAATTTAAGTACTATTAACAAACATATCAGATGCACAGAACTGAGGCCCCATTGCCAAGTGGGAACCACAACTGGATAAAAATTAACTTAAAGAAAAGCACAGAATTTATTGCCTTGTATTTGTCACCAAAATACTGTCAAGGGTATTACCCTTCAGATTCACGCCAGACAAGTAAGGTGATGTTGACTTACAATCACGTAAATCAGCAGAACTATGCTGACTTCTTCCTCTGATATATTCCTTTTTTTCAAAACCTGAAGACATGTCAAAACTGATCTTGTTCTGCTCTTGTAATCTCCTTTGCTAGAAATAAAGGTCAGTAAGACCACAACTTATAGAGTTGGGTGTGATTTCCTTTTTCAAGATAAGCATGTTATACAAGGACAAATATTGCTTTAAAGCATTACTTACAGATTGCCAAGCAAGAGACTCCATAATTTGATGCTCACAGCGTTCTAGATGCTTTATCATTTCCCTTGTTAGGCTTGTCTCCGCTTTAATAAAGCTTTCAATCACCTTGTAGAAGTCAAAAGCTTTTAAATCAAATACACTGAGAATCCAAGGGAAAGACAAGTCTGTTTCAGCACTAGTGCCATCAGTTTGTGAAGCATTTCCTGCAGGGAAAACGGGACTAAAATTATCAAGAGCACAACATTCTTTCACTTCTGATGTTTTTTCCTTTTTGTATTTATTGAAACATTGCTAGTTCAGAAATTTCAGTAAGCACTTTTTTTTTGTGCTTTACTGTATTTTATGTATTAGAACAAATGGCAGTAATTATCAATAAATAAGAATGCTATTTAGGACTTTAGATTGAACTTACTGCCATACGTAGCCATGACAACCTCAACAGCGCATGCCAGAAGAGATGTGTGGAAGATGTTATCATTCAGAAGTTTGCTAAGGAGAAAAAGAGAGTTATTAATACTTGTCTTAACACTAAAACGGCAAACTTCAATAACAAGTTAGGGGCACATACCTGAAATTCTGCACTGAGAGGCGTTCTTCCTCCTGAAATATATAAATCAAACTTGTGAATATTCTTAGTATTTGTAATGCAATGCCAGTACTATCAGTACTAAACTTACCGATTTTAGCATAGACTCCATTACTCTGTAATACAGACGTACTCCAAGTTTGTATCTCTGTTAAAAAATAAGAAATTCAAGAATATTACAAGAAGTTTTAACAGACTACAACAGGCAGAGTCTCATGTTTTAACAACTCAGAACATTCCCGTTTTTCGGAAAAGCCACTATAAAGAAGTCATCGTCCCCTGTTCTGTTTGCCAGTAGCACTGGAGAGGACTCAAAGGCTACTAAGGTTTGTGACTATCCCAGCTACATGAAGACTTAATCAAGTGTTTATGTTGATTCACAGATACAAGGATAACAAGCAGGGTTGACAGACAGGAGACTGTTGAGTACAAACTTGCTTGGATTTGTTTTACAAAATCGTTTTTGAAAGCACAGCTGGCCTACTGATTTTGTAGGGAAGTGAGTCATCTTTTGCAGTTTTAGGATAAGTTACCTTAATGAATCCAAATATCCATTTCACTAAATGTATTCTGCCCAGCAATCTTCCCATTCTTCATTAAAGTGTTTCCAACATATTTCTACCCAGTTCCTATTGCTCCTTATATATTAATATATTTGTTGAATACTATCTTTACAGCGCTCTAGAAAAAAATACCTGTTCATTCCTTAAGTTGAATAGTTACTTTTTACCATTATTAATCTGAACTGAAGGACAACAGTCAGTAAGTCAGGTCTCACATTAGCTAGTACCAATGGAGTTCAAATTAGTAATAATCAATCAAAATGCCAGTTACCTGTGAGCCAATTTCAGCACATCCCTGTCCAACTGCTTCAGCAAATTTCTTTTTGAAGATGTGGCCAAGACTTTCCACTCTTTTCAGGATACTATCCTTAGGGTTCACTGTGCAGTTCTAATAAAGTACAGGAAGAAGGAGAGAGGAAGGAAAGGCAAAGAAATAATGTTTTACTTCAAAAACATTTTAATGATTTAATCATAATAGTCCTCCTTCACTTTGTAACATCTCTCAATCATCTCATCAGCATAAATGAAAGTGGAGTATTTAAAAAAAGATAGAACCACTGTACACCGTCAACAATTTCCAGTAACTACAACTTCATGTCTCACATGCAACTAGCTGCAACTAACCCAACTAATATGTGAGTAGTACCACCAACATTAATGTCTTTAAAGCAAGAAATATGCTCAAGTTGCTGAATGTGGACATGAGATCCTCTGAGTACATTCTTCTTCCCTTTTTTGTGTCCCTTCTTTTTCCATCTGACGCATAAATAAATCTTAGTATTTAGTGCAGTAACAAAAAAAAAATAGTAACTTCTAAGGTTCCAGTACACATCAGTTAGACAGAAGTGCTTTCTAAAATGAGTAACTATATTTAAACCATCCCAATTAAAAAGTACTTCTTCAAAAAAAGGTTGTTAATAAAGAAGTTTCCCAAAACATGTGCCTCAGTTTTATAGGTGTATATTTCACTTGAGTGATAATTCCAAGAATCTTTCACAGATCTTTCTTATAGTCACTTACATTGAAATACCTGATGAGAGTATCTGATGGTTTATCAGGTGCTGAGTTTAAAATCATAATCAATTGCTGAATGTTATTCATTGCAGCTCTGGAAAAATACAATAAAATGCATAATAAACATTAAGGTTGGCTTGACAGTTTCCAGAAACTGAACAGCAATTCTACAAACAAGAACAAAAAAAAAATATGATTTCAGTTCTCACCCCAGTTATCAAACAACCTGCTGGAAAAAACCTGTTGTACTGTGTTAACCACTGGGAATTCTAATAACCTATTTTATCTAATAATCTAACTATCAGAATGATTACAATCCATAAGTAAATAACCAAAAGAACATAAATATGTAATAAACACTAACAACCACTTTTAAAAGCAATAAAATGGTGTAATTGCAATCCTTGTACATGAAAGTATTCAGCTAAATCAAGCAACTCCCTAACAAAAACACTCCTTTGCTTTTACACAAAAATAACAAAAAAGACTGGTGAATGAAGACAGCTTTTATGTTTCAAGTCACCTGTTCACAAGTGTAATAAGTAAGATGTATTAAAATATGTCAGCCACAAGAAAATACACCCTTTTTAACATAGATGCTTTTGAAAAACCCACATTTTTCAGAGGCAGAGCTGTCAACATTCCTATTGGCAACAGCATGAGAATACAGGGTCTTCTCCTTCTCCCTCCCTGAATCTGAACCCAATAGTCACATTAGACCTTAAATTCTTATTTTAACTCCAATTCCTTCTATTTCCAGTAGAAAGGCTACAATTTCTGTCATCCTTAATTCTACCTGCTGTATCTGCATCTGGATTAGAAGGATCTTAAATATAACTTTTTAAATTTTTAAGTATTACGTGTGGAGAAAAGGATGTGGACATTAAAGGAATTTTTCAGTGTTTCCAAGAAATACAAACTATATATTCTTAAAAAGTAGAACAAAAATTCTTTATTATCCAGATGAAAAGTAGATAGTGCCTCCACATACAATCTTACTGGCATTATTTTACAGGTGCAGAGTAAAAAAAGGACACACTGACATCAAACTATTTCTATCTCTACTTAATGCCTAGAATTTTCTTGCTAAAACCGCATTCAAAACCACAAGTAATATCCATTGATTCATATCCAATGCCTTAAAACAGAAAACTACTAAATCTAACACAAGCAACAGCAGTATTTCAGAAAATATGTAATTTAAGGAATTAAAAATACTTTAAAGACAAGTGCATAGGATCCTGTTGTTTATTCCACAAAGTTAAATGCCTTCTTAGGGTAAGTGTATATCTCTCTGAAGAAAGCATTCTTCAGTGTCTCTTCTAGAACTGAAATCCTGATGAGAAACATTTTTCATGACCTTCAGAAAAGTCATTATTTTAAGGTAACACAACATGGTCTCTTCTCAAATAGCAGGTATTATTCAGGAGGTGACTGAAATATCTATTGTTCTTATTTTCCCACCTATAATGATCTTGTCATATGAGACAAGAAGATGTGCATGAGCTAGCATATTAAGCAGCCCACATTTCCAACTTTTGGGGATATCATGTATTGTTCTGCCTTTATTATTTGCACATACATACAGAACTAATAATATAACTAGTACGTCCATAAGTACTAATGTGGTCTGGCTTTTTTTTTTAAACATATTTCAAGGTACGTATTAAGCAATAGCATTGTTTCTATTATTTTACAAAGGTTAGCATATTAATTTCTCTCCTAACATCTAAGAAACAGTTTGATTCTTCCAGTGGTATTGTTACTTTCTGAATTTTTAATTGTGGTTTTTGGTGGGGTTTTGTCTTTGTTTGAAACTTCTGTGCTATTTAACCTCAGTTTGGCTCGTATCACTCAGAAAATAAGCATAGAAAGAAGAGAAATATGTTCAACCAATACAACTGTACTAGTGCAAAGATGCATTTTGCTTTAATCTACTTTTTAGAAGGTTTTGCTAAAATCACTTCTGCCAAAACTCTACTAATGATAAAGAAAAGCGTAAGAGGATTGGAAAACACTAAAATGAAAACACACAACCCATTCTCATTATGCTCTGTACGAGTACTTACATCGATTTTATCTACTGCTTTCTATATAAATTACCAGATACAAATCCACTGATGAAAATTATTAGATTCTCATCAATTTCAGGGGGCTTTAGAGCAGATCCTAAGTGTCTAAGTCCAAAAATAAGACATTAACCAGAAGATTCAAAATAATAAGTATGGCACTTTCAACATAACCTGTAAAGGGTTGTACTTAATGCAGGGAGAGTTAACAATACACTTTCCACTCTATGCTGGTGATCAAAAGCTCACTGCCATCTAGTGACGGTTCTGTGGCTTTGTGAAAAACAGTTACTACAGCCCAAATCACTGCTGGTGAATAAATCTTCACTTGAACTGTCTTAAACGCCATCAGTTTTGGAAAACTCGGAGAAAAGCCCAAGGCTGGATGGAGAGAATTTAAATATCTCACTAGACCTCCTCTCAAGTTCAAAGTCGGTTTAGCACATTTCAAATTTTTAGCAAGACAGAAACTTGGTACTCCTGGACTTTCTTAATAAAACTTCCACGTCAAAAATAATAAAGCATCTTTCCCAGTGTTAGTGGGCTTTAAGTCTAGTATAATTAAAAAGTGGCAATAGTTATCTATATTTTTCAAAAATGGGATTTGTTACCAATTACTTTCTTGTTAAGTACACTGCGTGTTACAGATGGTCTAGTTCCTGATATCACACATTGTCTGGGAACTGAAAAGCAAACTGATGCCTTTATGGCTAAAAAAGCATCACTGGCAGTTAAAGATTTGAAGCATAAGACTAAAAGGAACCACTAAGGCAATCAAATAAAGGCTTTTGCAGTCACAGGCAATTAAAAGGTCTTTCATACACTGATCAATATCTATTTCAACTGCATATCTCCTTTGATTATTTTTATGAAGAACCTTTTCAGAACCTTGCTGCTCTGTAGGCTAGAAAACAATTAGATCTGCAGATGGCATAAAGAAGATTTATGGTGGATGCACAAGCACAGAGTCTAATTCATTGTTCCACAAGCATATAAACACTGTAGAAGTATTTTTAATAAAAACAACAATTTTACTCAGTTGAGGAAACTGAAGCAACAATTAAGGGTACGATATTTTAACTTCTCTCATCTCTACAGTATGCTAAAATGAAAGGCATTTATACAGCAAGCATGGAACAAGAACTTTACTGTCCAAATTTATCAAATCTGACAACTTGAGAATGACTGCCTGTGCAGACATTTCTCTGTTCGTCCATGCAGCACAGTGACACAGCTGGTTGGTTCTTGAGTATCCAGGAATTTCTAAGCACCATCAGGCAAAAACATACTGATTTTTTCAAAAAGCTGTGTGGCACAAGGGAAGAAATGGTACACGCAAATCTCCTTTCCTTTGGTTAACTGAATTCAAGCTTGCAATTTTTCTGCATTTGATTGTAGACCAAACGATCTCCAATTAATGTCACTTTTCTACTATATCTGTCTATTGTCCCAATAGACCAAAATATGCTGGCATTCTGAAGTGTTCACCTTCACAGTACAGGAAAAAAAAATGCTGGTACTCTGAAATTTTAATCTTCTCATACAGCAAAAATAATGCTAAGAAGATCATGGGAGAAGAAAGGTGTGTGAATATACAATCTGGTATCAGGAAAGGAAGACAGAAGATACAGAGCTCGAGTAAAGATGGGAAAGGAAGATGGAAGTATAGCAAACAAAAGTACTACCACGGAAATATAAAGTTGCATTCTCACAAGAACAAATACAGTAATCTATTTTACAGACATCTTGCACTTCTTAAACAACTCAGTAAAAAGCTTTCTCTGTTTTCCAGCAACTTCACCAGGAACTGAGGGCACTCAGCACTCCTCAGTGCATGCTCACTGCTCATTAGTGACCAGAAATACAGTCTGTTTCACCAAAAAAAAAAAAAGAGAAAAAAACCCAGAAAACCAGTCACTTTACAATTAAAAAACCACTGTAAAGGTGAATATTTCTTGTTAGGATATTAAACAAAAGAACACAGCTTAAAAGAAAAACTCATACCGAACAGGAGTCTGTGGAAGTATAAGTTCCTCATCTGGATTGTTTTTCAGTGGTGTCCTCTCCAACTGCGAGCTACAGAAATGGAAAACAAACTTATGAATAACTAACATAAATAAAAAAGGGTGTTTTCTATAAAGACTTACTAATCTGAAGAGAAAACTGTGGAACAGATTTTTAGAAGATCTAGATGTCCACCCACTCCAGTTGTTAGAACTACGTAATTTAAATTCCCAAGTAGATCTGCTTTGAGCAGGATGTTGGACTAGGTGACCTCCCAAGTTCCCTTTCAACTTTTTTTTTTCTAGAGTTTTATTTATAAATAGCTTAATTTACATGTACAGCTGGTATTAGCTCTATTTTAATCCAATTTTAAATTAATGTATTTTTCTAGCATAAATAAAGTCACAGACTCACATCATGAGCTCACATCAAGTTACGTAAATGTTGAATTGTCAGGAACTACGGGAATTTAAATGTATGACAAAAAAAAATCCAATAGAATCACAGAATAATAGAATAGTTTGGGTTGGAAGGGACCTTCAAAGGTCATCTAGTCCAAACGCCCTGCAATGAGCAAGTACATGTTCAACTAGACCAGGTTGCTCAAAGCCCCATCCAACCTGACCTTGAATGCCTCCACAGATGGGGCATCCACAACTTCTCTGGGCAACCTGCTCCAGTGTCTCATCACAAAACATTTCTTCCTTATGTCAGATCTAAACCTACCATCTTGTAGTTTAAAACTATTGCCCCTTGTTCTATTGCAAGAGGCTCTGCTAAAAAGTTTGTACCTGTCTTTTTCTTATAAGCCCCCCTTAAGTACTGGAAGGCTGCAATAAGGTCTCCCCAGAGCCCTCTCTTCTTCAGGCTGCACAACCCCAACTCTCTCCGCCTTTCTTCCCAGGAGAGGTGTTCCACCCCTCTGAACATTTTTGTGGCCCTTCTCTGGACCCACTCTAACAGGTCCATGACATCTCTGTTACTGAACAGCACCAGGGAATGTGCCTGGGCACTGGTACTCAACTGTTTATTCTGCTAAACCATCCGTGGCACATTTCTGTCCCATGCAACTACCACTCCTCAAACAATTTGTGGGTACAGGTCAGAAGTCAGAATGGGGTGAGGACCATTCCCAGCAAGCAGCTTCCAAATATCGCCATATGATTTTAGGAAGGAGCAGCTGGACAGTGAGGACCCAAGCCATTCCACACCAGCTGACCCCAGAACTGTAACACCGCCTCGGGCATACCTAATCAACTAGCATGACATGGCCTCGGCCTCCTTGTCCTCCTCACAATTCCTCAGCTTCCCCTGGATGACAGGGGCTTGCACAGAGTAAGAATTAGGGTAGAGCTTCCAAATCATTTTAGGCAGAGGCACAGTCATATGCTTTCTTATTATTTAAGTGATAATGTAAAGCAAGGTTGGCGATGCCAGAAATACCTTAGCTGAACTACAAACCTAAGAAGTCAACAGGATAGAGAGATCTCCATTTACAACACGAAGGGGCAGAAAACAATGCAAGTTCACATTTTCTATTACAAAATGAAAGCAGTAAATGGAAATATTACCATGCTATGACATCAGGCTGTAGAGTTTCATCATGATCCAGAAATAATCTTGCGTCTATGTCTTTGTTTTTGATATAGAGTTCATCATACTGTTTCGAGAGAACCTCAACCTCAAAAAGCATTAAAATAAAAAATTTATAGGAACAAGTTTGACAACTTACTGAATAATATAAGCTACTCCTACCTCATGAATACAATGCTGAAATGCTATGAGAATGACCTTGGAGCTCAAAAAGTTACTTCTCACACAACAGCTGAAAAATACCCAGAGGAAAACTATCGTTCCCACGTGCAAACAAAGATAACCTTTTATAAGAGAAAACAATCCAAGATCATGAGACTTTTTGAAGAAATGTAGCTCTTGACACTGGAAAAGAGCTAAAAATAGTTAGAGTGGGAGACATAGACCTGCAAATCAAACTAACATTTCCAGGCTTTTAAATATTTCCTTCCAGAAAAAAGAGGTGCCTCCAAGAGAAGGAAATGTAAATGACTGTCCTTAGAACAGCTGCCGGGCAATCAGCATGGTCCCTGTTTCTGGTGGTTTGGAGATGAAGGCCAAGACCCAAACCCAAACCTTCCTGTTCTGAGTGTAAAAAAAGTTTCCCCATTTCATATTAATATTTGTACTGGTGTAGTTCTTATGAGACATGCCTATTTCTACAAAAACATAGACCATTATTTCATATGCACATTGTTGTTTTTTAAATTACTGTTAAAAGTTTCTTAGTTGATTAGATCCCATATTGACATTACTTCATTTTGCACGGAAAAGTTATGTGGGTTTTTTTTTATTTTGAGTGACTAACATTAACTGAAAGTCTGGAATTTTTTATCAGGGCCAGATTGCTAGCCTCCGCTTCAAATCTGTTGCTGTGCTCCTGCAGAAGTAGGCAGGCACCTCAATTATCTGTTCCCTAAGCCCTTAAACATACTAAATGATGCTGTGCTTTGGTATATTCCTGCTAGAAAAACAGGCAACAGTCCATATGAACCCAAATTAGTCCCCTCTCAGCCCCAAGAAAAAGCAAGCTGCAAATACCTCCTACACAGCTTTGGTCTTCATCCTTTCCTTTTACCTTTGACAAATGAATTAGCTCCAAACTGATGTCATGGTTAAAACTTTGAGATTAGGACTATTAAATCAAAGATTATCTTTCCATTCCTATTACCACTATTTTTTTTTAATTAAAAATGTTCATTATCTTCCTAATGGCTTATGCATTATTTTTGTCTAAAACATTTCAGTATTTCAGAAACTTCTAGAAAATTCAGATTCTCCGTGCAAAAAAACAGCAGCTCTCAGACAAAATTATGAGTAGTCTGTACTGGGCTAACTGTGAAGAAACCTTCAGTCAAAAGTAAGAGTTCTGAATCAATCTGTTCATCAGTTCATAAACCCTGACCATCAAACACACATTGAAGACAAACGAAATACCAACATTAAGCCTCAAAAGCTTTTCTGGTCTTAGAGAGAACATTAAAATGTATCAAAAGCTCAGTGCTTTTTTAATGAAAATTAAAGTCAATTTAAATGTCCCATATTACTAGCTATTGTACTGATGATCTCAGCTATGACTGATAGCTTGTTGGATGACATATATGAACTGACTACCTCTGAAATATAGCTGTAACTTTCTGCTTTGTTTTAGAACATCCCCTCAGGCACTCAAGCTTCAGGAGCAAGGATCGTGTGACTGCATTTTTCTTCAAATGCACCATTTCATACAACTTTCACCAGCAGAGTCTTATACTGGTAATTTTGATACTATGCTTAAATTGAGCAGCCTTGGATAAGAACCCTAATTTATTTAAGAATAAGATGTATAACGGCCTTTGTCTGGAAGTTATTACAGGGCTCCCCAGCTACATAAACCCATAAATTAAAAAGTCTAAACAGACTGCTGATACCCTGAAATAAATTTTGGAATAAATTAAGATCTTTATTCTGTATTGTCTTGTATTTTGTCCCCCACCCAACACACTATGAAACTGAACATATACTTGGCTGATTTTGCAGACCTTCAGTCTGATAAGCCTCAGAACTGCTTATTTTCAGGTTACCCCATCTACTGGTGACACACAGCTAAACGTACTCTTTTAAGAATGATGGATGTAAATATATTGGAAGAAGTTACCTACTAAGGCGCACTCCTGTATGCGATTGCATAGAGGCACTCTGCTGCATCCAGGCTGCAACTCAGTAAGGTGAAAGTAATTCTGCATGGACACAGCAGTCCAAACTCTGCCAGTTTTGAAACTAAGCCTAATCTTTTTTGATATCTCTCCAGCATGACTACAGTAACAATTCTGAATTATATTTAAATTAAGGTGTGTCACTTAAGACTCTATGCATTTAGAGACTGACTTCAGAGACCTGATATTGTAATAGCTGTATTTTACATTAATGGCCTCACCAAGATAATGGATACGGAGGCAAATCTTATGTCATGTTTTGCTTTGAGCAAACGCACCAGTTCAGTCTCAGGGAATTAATTTATTAAATTCAAATGTAAAAGCTAAATATATTCCATGAATACTGGAATCCCTGCTAAGCAACATTCCTGGAAAACAATGCATTTTGCTAGATGATGTTAGAAGAACCTATTAAAACTTCATCAATGTGTAAAGGGAATCTTAAGCAACTTGGCATGAACTAAAGTACTGTTGTTGAACTGTCTTAAATTCCTCCAATTACCTCTGGTAGTCCATTTGAAGCTACAATACCAACAGAATTCAAGAAAGGAATAAAGCTTGTAAAATACACATTTTTGACCTAAAAAAGAAGAAAAAATGTAACATTAGCAATGACAGAGGCAACCATGCATACAGCGCTTTCACGTCTTTAAATGAAGAAACTAAATGAGACACTTTACTAAAGCAGTGGGTTTTGTTTTCAGTAAAGCAAAAAAGAAATTGCCTACATATCCAAAACATAGATATGTAGGCATGCAGTGCGTAATCCATTGCTGGAACATCAAATTAGTAAATTGGGAAATAACTGCACTCTTCCCATCCCTCCATCATCTACTCGGATATTCAAAAATCAATCCATTTTACACAGGAATAGATTTATCACCAAAGGAAAAGGGGAGTGGGGTGTTTAAGGTCCTACACAGAAGCAATGTGTGTGTTGTGTACATTTTCTCATCATGGGATGCAGCTGTGAAACCCCATCAGTGCAGCCCTGCGTCCATACGCTACATGCTGTGAGTCTATACCTTTGTACTGCATTCTTTGCAATTCAGTTCCCTGGCAAAGTTATCACCCAGACCAAAGGGCTTGTTTGGGGGGGTTTGGGGGTGGGTTTGTTTGTTTGTTTTAAATTACCTACTAGAGAAACTGGAATGGTAGAATACCTTCACTACTGAACTTGAGAGAATAGTTAAGCAGGCAGAAGTATTGATATCTAAAAAAGACCATTTAAACACATGCATATTCCAGATGGGGTTGAGCAGCAAGATCTAACAGACTTTAAAACACAGGCTTTACCTCATCTAAATTACAATCATGCTCCTTACAAAGGACTTCAATAACTTTTGTATCGGTATCAATTGGCTTTGAAGTACGTGTACTCCTGTTCTGACCTCTTCTTGGAGTTTGAGCTGAACCATTAACAGTCACTGCAGTCACAGCAGACTCTGAAAAGATAGTCAGAACCATCACAAGGTTAGAGTCGCCTCAAGAAAGAAGAGATTTCAATTTTTAAACCTTAAAGATTTAAAATTTTATGATTTTTCAGGTCCTCTTGCATATTTCCCTTTTCATCTCTTCAGCTGGGTAAGAAACCTTAATTACAGAAAACATATATAAAAATAAAACTAATTTTTATATTCCTGTATCAGTATTTGGACATTTCGGTTTTAAAAAGCTATTCAACACAGAATGTAATAGCACTTTTAAGCTCAAAGTAGATGGCTTCAATATTGTCATCTTGAAATATGTGAATTATATTAATAACATATGTTAATAATGTTAAATCTTGTCGGTTTAAAATTGACACTCTAATCAGCATGCTGTTCTCATTTGTAATTTCATCTGTATTTGACAACTGTTCTGAGAAAATCTGACAAACTACACTGCTTGAGTAGTTGCATCTTAATCCCCTCAACCTTAGTCAGATCATAAAGCTTGACGTCGTTTAGCACAATGTGAAGCCTCTTGGTCACGAGGATTTGAACAATACATCACTTTATTTGCTAAAAGAACGAAGCACTGTTTGACAGTTTACATGGCACCTGAACTATCACAGCTTCCAGTTAGAAATCTAATGCTCTACACTTAAGACAGTGATACCCATATTTGCAATTTAGTCTGAAGTGGCAGTGTTCCTTTTCAAGATACAATGCACAGAACCAAACTGCATCTAACAATGAGCTCCTAAGTCTTCATAGTTTCACTTAAACAAAAATAAACCTGTGCAAACACAGATGTCAAAACCAGGTAGTTTCAATTCAGTGTTCTTTGAAAAAAGATCTACTTTGTAACATCTGAAATAAGCAGTAGCATATGTCTGTCCTACTATGAAGGATAAATTTAAATACAAAGTAGTACTGGAGGAGGGCAGAGATAAGCTTGCCACAAGCCCATCCTTTCCTACCCTTTATTTGTATTGGCATTAGAACAAAAACAAGGTTATTTGTTCCTACCTGCAACAAATAATTACTAGGTCAGATAAATATCCTCCAAAACACAGAATTTAAAGAATATAGCAGTGAATACATCATCTATTCTACTACATTATAGCCCAAGTGGATAATTAGTCATGAAACAAAGAAATAAAGCAAGTAGATTTAAGCTGTAAATACTAGGGTCACATCCAAACTCAGCAGAGGATAAACACAACTAGTATCAATTAGTATTGTGGCTCCAAATACTTCAGCATTATCAGTTCCACGGCTTGCAAAAGAAAATATTCAACAAAAATAGAATTCTATCTTTGAAAGTTCCCATAAACATTTACTTTCCCTGCCTTTTTAGTGAGGTTTTCCAGGTTTTGGGTATAAAAACTGCATGTACAAAAAGTTACTGCTAAACAGAAATTTCTATAGTGAAGACCTGTTGTATTTTTACTTAAAGAAGAGACACTTGCTAATAACAAATGGGATGTAATAAAAGCAAAGCTATCTACATTTTACTTATACCATTTTATTTTGAGGTGCCACTATCATTAGGTTTTCTGTCCACCGTATATTTAATTTAAATGTCTGTATAGTCCAGTATCTTGTACATTTCTGTTGTCACCATACTGTTATATGTCAATTAATAACAGTCATAGCACCATCTCTTCCTTTTGTAACTCAAAGCAAACCTAAATAATAGTTCTCAGTCGTCATCTACCCAGAACCTGAATTCTTTTACCAAAGTAACACTGCTGTTTTAACAAGCCCCTGAACAACGTGTATGAGCAGAAGAAATAGTAAATGGATGGCAGGAACAAAAAAAACCAAATTATATTAAATACACTGCCACATTTGGATAATTTAATTCAAATTCACTATAATCTAAATTGAACTAACACATCAAAAAATCAATTTTAATAAGCTTAAGAAGTTTCATTATGTTAATTATGAATGTTAGCATGACTCTAATAGAAATTTAACCAATTTACTTTCTACTTTAGTGAATAAGAAACTAAAATCCTTACTGTATGGTTCCTTGAGCATAGCAGGAGGTGACAGTTTGATAAAATAATCTAAGACACACAGCAACAACTGGAAAGAAATTACCAGGTCATCTTCCACTTGTAACACTTTACCTGCAAACATTTAAAAAGGTAAGAAAACCCTTTGTGAGACATTTGATTTAATTTTAAAAGTAACTTTGAAAAAAAATAAAGATTTGGCAGTTCATTTATTAAAACACTACAATTCAGAAAGCATCATATAAGGTGCCAGTGTTCTTTAAAGGCTACTGATTTTAAAACTCATGGTTCTTAAAAGGTTTCTTGCTTTAGAGATAGTATACACACAAATAAATTTACTGTGTACAAAATTACTACCTCTCAGTGTTCCTTCCTGATTTTTCATTTTACTATAGTGGAGTAACTGTGTTGACTATTTTACCTACATGTACCTCTTATTTCTGTGCAATTCTTTCTCGCTTTCTTTTTTGTGGTCTTATGCAAGCTTTGTGAAAGCTTCTAAGGATTCAGAAAGCAGGAGCTGCTATTATACAGTGAAGAGAAATTCAAAACGTGCTACCACACCATATGCTCAGCCTGGTAAATTTTATATGAAATAACTTAAAAGTCATACAAACATTAGCATGAAGAGCACTTTTAAAACTACGTTATTCCAGCTGTTCACAAATTATGATTTGTATGCCACATGAGATCTACAAGGCCATTCAAAGATGGCATCCATTGCCATGAAAGATTTGAAAAGCCAAGAGCAATTCAGAACAGCTACGAACCACTACTTATACTCTACTTACACATAGAATTTTTTGTATTTATTTTCTATCAGAATTCGCAAGCATCACCCAGGCTCTGGTGACTTCAACTATTTGTTGGTAAATTGTAGCTTTCCTTAATCTCAATGAAAAAGCAGGCTAGAAAAACTTTGGGGGTTTTGTTTTATGCTTATGCTTAGAGAATCCTAGTGAAAAAGCTCCTTGAAGCTCAGCTGATTCAAGACCAACTTTGATGACAGAGATGCGTACACTTTGCTGCTAAGACAGACCTAGAGTAGGGAGCAAGTAAGACACTCAATTTACTCTTTTTTGTAGGAATAGTACAATGAGACAGAACTCCATGGACTACTGTAATTGTTTCATCACTCAGCTTTAACTGGAACTTCAGCCTTTTCAAGGAAGAATTGTAGTATACATAATTTCAGGGTATTATTATTTTACAATAACATTTTATTATTACTAAAGTTAATTTATTTATATTTTTAGATATAGCCTCTTACTAGCTACTATGAAGAAAGTTGCCTCTGTTGCAGCCGAAACCAGGACAATTTATAATATTTTAGCCTATTAAAAAAATTCTGACCATTATTAAAATATTGGCAGACTATAAAGCACCTCAGAATAGACTCAAATGCAGAATACCAACACTAAAAAAAAATCTTATAAAGCTTAAGAAAAGTATTTATATACACATAAGTAACAGAAGTTAAAAGAATAGACAAATTGTATAGAAAGAAATATTATGAGAAGTTACAAAAGCCATACAATCAAAACATTCTGGGCTTGTGCTATGGACATTTGTAATAAGGATCCCAGTCTCATACTGGACACATAAAACAAACCTATGAACTCACTCAACAACATTCATTAAAATAACTCTCTTGTAATCAAAACTCACCTTTTGCCAGCAAAAAAGTAATCCAGTAATTTTTTAAGACTAATACAGAACTGAGTTCAGCAGAAATCCTGTAGAGACACAAAAAAATAAAGTCTTTGCATTAACAGCTTTGTAATAATTTAAACTATAGTTTTTGAAAACATGCTTCAGTCTATGGAACAATTTCAGACCATAGGCGACCTTTCCCATATAGTTAAGTTTAGTAATTATTTCATACCATTCCCTACTTTCCCCTAACTTGAAAAAATTAAGCTTCTGTAATGCCATTTAAGAATCTGGAAATATCTGTATCATCCTTGGAAAAGAAAGTGAATGTGGATAAATTCACTTAACTGTTATGACCTGTTTTCTCTCTTGTGCCTTTGACTAATGTCCTATTCTCCAGTCACAGCATGAACACAAGCTCATTTGGGAGCTGCTAAGGCATCTTTTCATCCATTCATTTGTTGCTGTGATTAGGAAGCTCGCTCTCCAAATGTTCATTTTCACCATGTCGAGACACCGGCCATTGGGTGGTGATGCTCCATGGAGGAAGTGATGAAATATATATGTATATGTCTATATATCTATATCTATAGATATCACTCCTGCAGCTTTCATAATCTCTCACTGAAATTCAAAATTCCCACTAAATACAAATTAAACACAACATACTATGACTTAGGTCAATCTTAATGGGCTAAAAAATAAAATGCCAACACATTTTACATCTTATCTTGACAAACACGACTTAGGAGAGTCAAACTTACTCACTACTAGGTTGTTCCAGATAAATAAGGCCACAAGTCCTAGAAAATAAATATATTTTTTT
>NW_010139886.1:358-558 GCF_000699245.1 Pterocles gutturalis | reverse complement strand
TTTCACAAAAGATCCCGAGTTTGGACTAGTTTTGATTATTTTTTTTCCTTGTGGCAGTTGTTCTTATAGAGTGAGAAGCTTGTTGGGGATCAAGTATCTTAAAATTCCGTGCCCCCGCTCCGCCCTCATCCCCCGAAGTCTCTGGCCTTGGAAAGTTAGTGCTTCCTAAACCCAAACCGGTTGTTATTTTGTCCCGGGTG
>NW_010139886.1:0-303 GCF_000699245.1 Pterocles gutturalis | reverse complement strand
TAGCAGGTACTGATCTTCCCATCGTCTTTCGTAGTCCTTTGCCTTCTTGACACACTCCCTGTGTTGATTCCTTGATGCTCACGCGTTCTTCAGCTTTCTAGGTCTTTGGTCATAGATTTTTTTTTTTTTTTAAATGTCCTTTTACTGTTGCTCGGAGTACTTAAATGATGGGTTGTGAATGATACAAACAAGCTGCCTGTTGAATATTTTTCAGTAAATTCTTTTGTAGTACCATAATTGTTTTGGTTTTTATGGGTTGTTTTATTTACTTTATTCGCGATAGCAACTTGTGAAGCCCCAACA
>NW_010139885.1:261-18743 GCF_000699245.1 Pterocles gutturalis | reverse complement strand
CCTTCCAACCCGGGTCATTCTATGATTCCCTCTAAAGCATCACCCCTTCCCCTGTATCTTATGTGTGGCCCAGGCATGCCTTGCTCAATATCCATCCCCAGCCTTCTCTCCTTACTCCCATCATCTCAGATCTACTTCCATCCCCCAGTCCTGCTGCTATCAAACTTCTGGCAACTCTGGCAAGCTACTTGCCCTGCAGCTATTTTGCTTTTGAGCTGAGTTTTCAGAGCCCAAGGCTCTGTTGGGAAGAGCAGTGAGTTGAGCTGCAATTGGAGATGGCATTACCTCTCCCACCGCTACCTTAGTGGCACCTGGCAGCTTCACCTGGGGTAATAAAATCAGCAGAGGAGCCATCAGCAGTTTTTTACTTCAGCCACATCATGTACCTTCCCTAGAAAAGCTTAAATTGCTCCGTGTGAGCAGCACTCCCAACCCAAGGGCTGCAGACTTCTCCAAGAAAGCCAAAACTCTTAAATCATCATGCTCAATTTCCTGGGAGAGAAACAGCTATATTACTAACATCATCATCTCACATCCCAGGTTATAAGACTTATGCCAGACACAGCCACAGCATAATCTCTCGTGTACCTCAGAAAAGACAAAAGCAATCGTGGTATTTTAATCAACATTTCATCAGGAGGTCAGGAGTGCAAATAAACCTACCCACACTTTGCTGCAGACTCAGTTTAGGAAAGCAAGTGAGATAAAAATATCTAAGGTGGAGGTTTCTGGGGTGAGACTGGGCATTTTTCCTTTTGGCATTACCCAGATGTTGCACAGTTCTGGGCATGTGCATGCTACACGTTTTTTGTTTAGGCTTATATATTGCTGCTACTGTTCTAGCAGAAGTTGCACGGATGAGATAAGGTACATATCCATGTAGCTAGAAGAGCAAGGTAAAATAGGAAAGCTAAGATCAAAGCTTGCCAAAAGTTATCGACCTCTGCCAAGTCTCTGCAAAAATTGCCAGCTTGATTTCTGAAGGACCGCATATGCTACATTAACATTCTGAATACTCAAAGCAGCTTTCTGCAAACCACTGATTTTTACCTTCAACTTCCAAAGTAGTCTACACAAGTCTGGAAAAGTGTTCACCTTGATAGCACCTCTTTGCACAGCAATACCTAGTCCCTCAGCCAAATCCAAGCCCCAACTTCCAGAATCATGGGGTGGCACCTGCCCTTCTTCAGAAATGGCTGTTGCCCCTTCCCACAAAATCTCATTTGAAAGCTCAAGTTAAATTTAAAGGGCTTGGTGGATTTTTTTGAGCTCATATGATTGGCAAATTCAACATGATCAGTCAACCAGGTTGAAAGCTATCTCAGATTTCTCAAATTATTTTGTAGGCACAGAAGGCAGCAAATTGCAGGTCAATCCTTTCCACAGGTTTTGCAAAACAGCATTTGATTATCAGAGTAACAGTATGCAAGGTGCTCCTCTTGGCTTCAGCAGCCTCAGACATTTCACCCTGGGAAAAGCAAAGGCTTTCCTTCTAACACCAGTGCTCTAGATTTTTTTGTCACTGCTCCTGATCTATTCAGAACTGAAATCCAGCACTTGGCCCCACTCTTAGTGCTTCAAGCCATGAACCTCCCAGAGCTCTGCTGCAGTCAGTCAAGTGCAGGAGTCTGGAGGTTCTTGTTCTAGAAGAGCCCAAGAGCTATTTGGATTGACTTTCTCAGAAGAATTGCAGGTCACGTATAGAAGGACAACATAAGCAAAACCAGCATACATTCAAAAGCTTTTAAAGGTAAGGGAGCATCAACCAGGACATGGGCATTACTCTAACATCAGGTCTGGTTCTTTGAGCATGTCACTGCTCAGCTGTAATACAGCATTAAGGAACTTGAGAGAATTAAGCCCAGCACCTACCTAAAAAGTAGTCACAATACTGGTATTACATTTAAAAGTCAGCTTCATCCATTTTTTCCCGCTCCCGTGGATTTTCAGCTTGCTCTAACCAACACCAGACAGCAATTTTCAAGAAAAGCATGAGGTTTTAATTAACCTGAGCTCAAGTGATCAGCATAAGCTTTAAGCTATCAGAGGACTTTGTCCCCTGAGTACTGCCAGCTTGCTGATTCACTGTGTCACCCAGAAAATACCCAAAACCCCAACATTGGGTGCGCAAAAGGAAACTAATAATGGAGCTTCCACCTCCATTTTGACCTTTACAATCTGCACAAAAACACAGACTCATTGCCTCCAAACATTAGATAACCTTACAGATAGTTAATACTGGCAGGAATAAAGCAATCAAAGGAATCAAAGGGTTCAGGAGAGACTGGGAAGAACATGTTATAGCATTATCAGTTCTCCAATCTGCAAGTTTTCTAGAAAAAAAGGGTTTAAATAGCATCCTGCTCTCTCACACACGCGAGCCAAGGCAAGTTTCTCATCACATTTCGTATGCTAATTTCAGCATAATCACCTACTTATCAAAATAACTCACTTTTCAGCCAAAAAAAAAAAAAAAAAAGAGAGCAATCATATGGATAGAAGAGCATCTTTTATGTAAATATTTACCTAAATTTCTCATGTTCCCACTGAGGTTAAACTTCAAAGTGAGAGGATTACTTATTGTTTTGATCAGAAGAGCCTGAAAAAGTCTTGAAAAATTCCTTCCTAACAAATTACTCCGTTTCACAGACAAGAACAAATTGCAGTGCTGGAGCCACAGAGCAACACCCTCCGAAGGCAGCTAGCAAGTCACATTTTGCAAAAGCTGTCTCCCACAAAATTAAAAATTTAAGCCACCCTGATTAAATAAAGCAGTTCTGCATACAGCTGGATGGCTGCTAGAATTTTAAGCTTTTCCTTTGGTTCACAGTTGAGAGTGTCCCTGGCAAAGCTCGCTATTTTTGTCCTAAGGAGATTTACCCATTGTGTGGCAGGCAGCCACGTGGCCAGGGTCGATGCCAGCCCAGCAGAAGACAACCAGGGAGGGTAGGGGTTGTCCACAGACCACGTTGTTGGACTGCTGACGACTTGCTGCTGCCAACTAATTGGCAAGAGGGGTCCAGAGCTTACCTCCCATGCTTGTGTTAGAAGACCTTCTTGATTAAGCCAGATATTATGGGTTTCAACTGGTAGACTAATGATTTCTCTGGGTTATGAGAGATTTAGAGAAGTGTTCTCCAACACCAGCCCCTCCACAGGCAGCTTGAGGGGCAGAAGAGCTGGGGAAGGGTTGGGTGATGCTTCTCGGCTCTTGAGCAGTCACTGAAGCTCATCAGATGTGGGTTTGCAGCTTTTTGGAATAATGATGACCTGCTATGGAGATGTCAATCCATTCCCTAAATCTTTCAGAGTGCTTCAAGGCCACAGACTAAACCACAACCTTCTCTTGTAGAAAAAAGTAGAAATCATCTGCCAGGTGAATTACCAAGACCAGACCCTGCATCCTTTAATTAACAGATCCCTCTACTACTGGCCAGCCATAACTTCATAACTTCAGCTGCATGTTTCCAACCCTAATTCAGTCTTTTGTCATGAACAGCCAGATGGAAACAAAGTTTCCCTTGCCACTTCAGCAATAATTCATAACAGAACTGAAAGAACTGATCTGCTACAAAGAAAAAAAACCCAAACACCCAGGCACTTTTGAATTTATTCCAGTATTGTACTTTACAGCCAGTTTTCTAGGAAATGTTGTGAATAATCCAAGTAATTCAGTGGGGCTTTGTTTTTATTTTTTGTTTTGTTTTTACAAAACACAGCAGCACGTGGAATTTCAGTTCTGTACCAGAACCCACAGAAATCAGGAGTGTTCACATTTTATATTACAGGCCTCCTGACAGACAGTTCTCAGAAACAAAAATGTACAAGAGATCTGCAAGCCACCCCCTTGGGTTCTCCATAGGTAGTAGTATCGCATCTCCTGCTGGTGAACTGAGCATTTCATCGGAGGGAAACCCATTGCGAAAGGATTCGTTTCACAAAGACATTTAGATTAATATCCTAGTTAGGCAAACAATTCCAAGACAGATAAAGACAAATTTTAAAAAAGAAGAGAAAAACCCCACAGCACACATACCAAACTGAACTGCAAACTGAAAAACAAAAACAAGCAGATAAAATATATCCAAACATCCCAAGCCAGACTGGGGCCTTGGGGCCCTTCAACACAACTGCAATTTATTGTGCCAGCAAAACCAATTAATAAGTCAGAGGAGACCAAGCAGTGAGGGATTTGCTCTGGAAGACAAAAATTTATGCTGCAATATCTGTTGAGCCAGCTTTAAAACAATGCAACAGTTCAGATATCCCCAGCACTATACTGGAACTCCTTTCCTTTGGATTTTGCAAGAGGACCTAGAAAGCCTCCGGTTTTCTGTCTTATCAGGGAAAGTTCAATTAAAACACTCATCATATATTGGCAGAATTTAATCACTTGCAGCTAATACCAATACCTTTAGAGCTAATCCACTTTAGTAGGCACTGGGTACTCCCCCCCACCACCACCAAGAAGGGTGCAGGAGGCTGACAGCCAAACAGACAACGTGGGGTTTGATGAGTAGTTATTCCAAACATTGACTGTTGAGCTGCATTTTATCAGGATGCCAGTTATGGGCAGGTTTGGATTGGGTCTACACAATTATCTCCTTAGTCACTGAAATTTGCCAGCAAGAAAATTCATTTGACAAAGCAACTTTGCAGAAGGTTGAGTCCCTTAAACACAGCCTGCTCATGGGGCAGGTAGGGGAGTGCCAAGTCCTACTGGGCTCTCCCAGATTTTGTTCATTTGCTTGTGCAAGCGGGTTGTTCCAGACTCAAAAGAATAAGTGAAAACATGGATTTTCATCAGCAAGGTATAGCAGAGGAGAACTATCAAAAATGGATGATATAGATGGGTTAAAAACATCTGGTTTGGGTACCTGCTGCCATCACACTCTCCATCAGAAACTTCTAACTGAACAGGCACAAACTTATTTCCTTATTTTTCTTCTTAATGTTGCCTCTACAGAGTAAGCTACTAAACAGATTTTTCTTCCCTGATTATATTGCATGCATTTGCCTTCTGTAATGCACTGAAGACCACAGAAGTGGCTTTCGGTCAAGTGCTTCCAGCAACAGGGGAAAACACAGAGTGTGCTGGAAGCTGGAACTTGTAGGGCTAAACACATGGGCTGTTTCAATTAACTTTTCAGATTGTTAGCCAGTTAAGAAGTTATCAGATAGGATGGTACATGGTTGGGAGCATAACAACCCTCTGAGGTTCTAAAATAATCATATATTAGCATCCATTCACTAGAAAATCCTTCCTGGGCTTTCCTCAGCTCTTTAGTAATTAACAGAGCTACAAATTATTAAATATTTCTTTTTATGAACAGTAAATATCCAGGAGATTCTTACAAAGCACTGCTTTGGTGCTGCAGCCAAGATCACCCCCACTACAGTAATTTAAACTAAAACTGAAGGCTCAACTCTTAAGCTTTAACATTGCTGCAGCTGCTATTGAGAACACAAGGGTAAGAAAAAAAAAAGTCAGCTGGCAAAGACAGTCAGTCTGAACAGAGCTTCAGATATGGTCAGAAACAAAAACATCCTAATTACTAAGGATACAGAAAACCATATGTATATACAAGATCTCAGGAGGAGATAAGGAAAAAGCTCGACTGTGCAAAGCGCAATGGTATCAAAAGATGTTTCTCTACTGAGAAAAGGGAAAAATGTAAGTGCTAAGAGAATCAAAAGAAGAGGGTTTTTTTTTTTTCCTTAGCCCCTCTTTCCCCAACACACAGCTTAGATGATTTTTTTTTTTTTTCATTTTAAAGGTGGGATAAGAGCACCTCTGGGTCTCCATAATGACCTGGCAGATCCAAACAAGTGGTGCCAAGAAACAGCTGCATGATTACGTAGCTCCATTTCAAAACAAGCAGCTTTGAAACTCTGTGAGAAGGTAACTTCTTTCTCTGTGGTTTCCTCCAGACCTGATTAAGTTTTTGGGTAAGTCTTCAAGAATCTGAGTGTGTGAAACTTCTGCACAGAGACAGCCAAAGCACTGCCTCAGAGAGGGACACTAATATTCACATCAGCCACCCCCGAGATGTGCTGTCCATATACTCTGTGCAGAAACGCACCAGCCCCCAGTTAAATCAGGCAGTACAAAGTGACTCATCGTTCAACAGCAACTGAACTTTTACAAAAGGTCAGTTTGTAATGAGGAACAAGAATAACAGCAGATTTGAGCATGAAATAACCAAGAAAACTGCTGTATTTTCAGTCACAATTAATACACCGTTCAATACTACATCCAGGCTGAAGAAGAACGTGCAAGCAACCTTCCCTCCTTCCCCCAAACCCTACAGAAGGATAACAGGAAAGAATTATACAGTTTAATGAACTCCTTACTGGTAGCTCTAAGGTGTCATCTCCTTCAGACAAAGGGGGAAGCCAAGCAGTAACACAAATAGGGCAGAAAGAAGTGCTCCCTGCAATGGCACCAAGTTGCATATCTCATAGGAGAGCTTTTCCCAGGGAATGCCACAACTACAAACACATGCTCTAAAAAACATTCTTTTTTTTTTTTTTGGACAGTTTGAAGAAGAAATGACAAGACCTTGAGTGCTGGAAGGGGGCACATAGAGCCTTTCCACATAAAATGTTTGCGTTCCTTGTGGCAGAAGAGCTTGGGATGAAGTAGGTGGCTCCAGAAGAGAGCTGCCTTTTCCTTCCTCCAAATTATACACCAACATTTCTCCCCAAGCCCTTACAATGCTCTCAGCCAGATGCTGAAGGCTTAGTCATCTCTCCAGGCCCCAACCTCGACCATCCTTTGACATTCCCATTCCTCAAGAAAGCACCAACCATGTCCCAAGGGGACACAAGCAAGCTGGGGAAGGTAGGAGCAGAGCTACCCAAACCTTGTGCCCCACACAAACCTGCAAATACTAAAGAAATAAAACCTCCTTGAGGTCAGGCATTAATTTCTGCCTTTCTGCAACTCAATCCAGCCTTCAGAAAAGACCCCTAACTAGAGCTGAGAGGCCTTGCTTCCAGTTTTATCCTTTGACTCCCAGAAATTGGCTCCATGTAACACGTTCAGAGAATGCAAGCAAGCCAGTGGCAAAGGAACCGCTGTCAACGGCAAAGCTGGATCTGCTGCAGCTGACATCTGGCAGACACTCAGCTTCCCTTTCCCAGATGTTAACCTAAAGACCTGGCCCTCTGGAACAAGAAAGATGAGTCTTGTGACAGCAACAAGCATCTATTGGCCTAAATAATTGGAGCATTTTAGTCTTCTGCTCTCACCAGCTGGAAGTCCCAAATGCTCCAAGCACTGCACCTTCTCAAGAGAAAGAAGCCCCAAGCCTATAGAGACTACATCCTGAAGAGGTTGGTCTTGAGTTGAACTTTGAAGATGATCTCTCCCTAGCACCCCAAACACACTATTTCTCCACAACCAGTAGAGAAGTTAGGACTTCACTCAACTCCAAGTTTGGTTGTATGATACTTTGGCCCTCTATCAGGATAATATCTCCAAGAGCTCAGCCACCTTTTGTTGATGCAGATGATACAAGTTTCCAAACACCACCACTTCATCTTGCTTCAAAGAAAAAAAATCTTTGAGAGCACTTCGCTGCCAAAGATGCATTTACCAGAGCCATCCAACATTTGCCTGATGCTCTTGGCAGGATGTCTCCTAAGAGATCTGCCACCTACACGTGATCTCCACCCCAGAAAAAGACAAGCAAATACACCTGGCAGCCTGTATTACAGGAAAACATCATGACAGAACTTGAAAAACAAGGAGCCACCCAGAATAGTCACTGATGACAACACGAAGATGATTATTTACTGCTTTGAATATCTAGAACACCTACGGGATTTAAAAGCTCAGTCTGATGCCAGTACAAGATTACACAACCATCATGTAAGACAGTCTTCACGTGCTGCTCGAGCTAAATGGATTTTGTATTGCCTGCTTCAAGTTCTAAGCCAACCCTGTAGCACAGCTCTCCCTCCAATAAGGTGACACCAGGCACAAAAAAGTCAAATAATACTTGCCGCTCTCTTCAAAGAAGTATCCATTTCTTGACATCGCTGCTGGCGGAGACTCTAAAAAGACAGAAAAAAAAGGAAACAAGAATCATCAACACATTGAATGTCTTCACCTTACTGCTAAACTCACTCTAAGCCTGGATTACATCAGAAAGACAGTCCCAAAATACTGCAGACATCAGATTTTCCTGAATGTGACAGCTTTAACCTTTTGTTTATTGACTTTTGCATTTACCAGAACATCCTATACAGTCACTGCTTGAAAAAAAGTTAAGTCTCAAACATCCTGGACCACAAAAGAGCAAGACTAAAGATCAGGACAAGGCTGATCATCTCTCTGGCTTCTCAAACCTGAACAAGTGCATCCAAAACCAACATAAGCTAAGCATCCACAAGGCTTTTATAAAAAACACACACCATAATGAAGTCCGGGTTGTAGCTTATGCTCAGAGTCAGTTTAATTTAGGAAAAAACCAAACAACTCAATTTAGTTGAGAACAGCATTTCACATCCTACTCTGCTGCCCCTAATCATTAGGATATCCCCAGACAGTGCTTGGCACTCCAAGATAAGCACCAAAACACTGTAGCCTTCCTTGGCCCTCTTCCTGAGCTGGGGTCCTGCACCAAACACCATCTGCACCCCTGGGGTCTGACGAGGAAGCCACAAACGGGAAATGAAGCTGACCAAGAGCAAACCCACAAATGCAGCAGCAGCACCAGGACCAAATCCCCATGAATCATTCTGGAACATACTTTATTTGTTAGTGAGTCAGTTCTGCAATTAACTGCTGGAAAAAAATTAGTATTTACCATGCAAATATGTTCAAAAAGCATTGGAGCACCTGCTTTCAGGTGTAATCTAAGTCTGGTACCCCAAACCCAACCTGGTTGTCCTCAATGCTAATGGTATTTGACAGTTCAGACTGCGTGGGCTGGAAGCACCAGCTTTGCTGTACAGGTGCATGCTCCGTTTTACAGTGAGCTAACAGAGCTCTTTATTTCAAGCCTTGAGCAAGAGTCACCCAAGCAGTCCCTTTGAAAGCTGCTACTAGATATTCCCTCTTTATATGTTTCTTCCCAGCCAAAATGCAATCAGAAAGAGGAATAGATTTGCACTGTCTTTCCCCACTTCATCATGCTAATCAAATATTACCTACGCAAGCCCGAGATGAATTTGGGCCAACAAGGAAAGAGGTTTTGTCTGCTTTATTGTTCTGCAGATTAGGCTTCCTGCTTTTCGTTTAAGGTATGAGACTGTTTCCCAAAGACTCTATCCCATAACTTTTGTCTTACAGGTTACATGCCTTTTTTTTTTTGCCTTTACAGTGTGCAACATTTTCAAACATCATAATTCATCCTGGTCCACGGGGAGCCTTTGTGCACCAGACGGATACAAGTCACGCCACTGACGGCAGCACCTTCCAGCCCTAACGCTTGTCACAGCCCAGTGTGGCTCAGACAGCATTTGACTGCCTAAGTTCCTGGAAAGACACCCTGATGACCATTAAAAAAACCAAACTCACGCAAAAAACCAAGGGCAATTCAAGTGTCTGGTCCAAGAGCGAAACACACAATGTTCCAAGTTGATCCCAGAACAATGGGTTGGAGGAACAAACGCACAGTAACCAAGGGGCACCCATTACACAAGTCAATTGTTTCCCTCCACCTGGAAGGGAAGATGATCCATCCAGGCTGATTAGCATGCTAATGATCAAAGGAAAGTTTTTTTAAAGAGGCTCTTATTGTATAATGATTACATTTACGTATTTCAGAGAAACAAACAGAATACCCTAGGTAGATGGATTACCCAAGGAACTGACATTCCAACCAAGATGCTATATCAATTTCTCATTTCTATTATGGCTTCTGAGGGAGCCTGAAGCAACATGATCATCCTTCACTAGGCAAAATGAGACACACTCTGCTTTTTCTTTAACTGAACACCGTATTTCTATGGGTTGATAATGCCCAATGGGCAGGAACATGGAGTTGGTGCCTTTCTCCATTAGAAAAACCTTCTAACTACAGCATTGCCTGGGTTGACGTTGCTCCTTTATGGGAGAGACTCTGGCTTGGTCACTGCTTGGGCTAGGCATGAAAAGGGCAAGGCTGGAGTATTACAACAGGCAGTGCCATTTCATTAGGTGGCACTCGTTCCTCTGAGTCACTAATGAGAGGTAGTCCCCTAGGCAACATGCACAGGCAATTATGTTCGAAGTGCTGCTTTTTCAGATGAGTCATAAAACAGAGGTCTTAACCTTTAATTAAAGATGCAATTGCACGTTTGGGAAAAAAAAAAAGTCAGGCATTCACCCTACTATATCCTGGCTAAAGTCCAACTCTGGTAATTTGTCTTCTCCGTACATAATGCTGTCCCATAGCACCAACAGGATTCCAGCTTCAAAACAGTCTCGTTGGAGCCTTTTGAAAAGTCATTACAGCCCCTACGGAAAGGGCTACGCAGATGAACATCAGGAATGGTGTGTAACGTGCCCAGGAGGTAAAAGGTGATGGGGTGTTTACATAAGCCCAGGCACACGCTACAGGACTAGCTTAAAGGTCAACGCATTGGCAGAAGTGGAGATGGGAAGGGTAAATTGGGGGCTACATCATCTGCATCTCTGAGAATCCAGGCAAAGCAGCATCCACCTAACTTTAAGCAGAACAAAGACGACAGATTTGGGCAAGAGGGTGATAGGTATCTTTCCTCCTTACACACCAGCTCCCTTCTGCCCATATTTCCCCAATCAGTTTAGCACAAGCAAGCATAGCTTGTGTTTATGGGATGCTAGCTAAGGACAAGGCCAGCTGGATCGTGCTTAAGTGCACGCTCGGTAGCAGTCAGCAAGGCAAACATATCAGCAGGCTCCACATGCCTCTCCTTTCACAAGCCTTATGGGATTTTAATATCCAAGGTGTCAGCTCCTTAGTCATGTTTTGCTGAAGACAGGAGCAATGGGTTCAAGTTGTGCAGAACCAACAGCAAGGCAGAGTTCTCTTTTCTTCAGCAATAAGGTACGTACCCATAGCCTGAGACACGCCAACTTGCATTTCCTCTCCCCTGCTCACCTCCACTCTCGCAAACAGAGCTCAACCAAGGGACAGTTATAAAGCACCGCAGTAACCGATGCGATTGTTTAGCTTAGGGAAGCCTGGGCAGGACTGTGAGTCTCCAAATACATTAGGGGTCAACATTACAATGCTCCAGGGTTTGCCAGAAGTTAGAGAAGCATTTCCACGAAGTATAAATCAGCCTTTGCACTTGCTTTTGCAAGCTTGAGGAAAAGTACTCCCCATGTTGTAGGTCTTTATTACCAGAGGGTGGGAGTTCCTCCTCTCCACACCAACACACCACTTCCCCAGATCCACCAAGCCCATGTTGCTTGTTCCTTTCCCCTCGGGTTTTCTTTCAGAGACTTCAGCAATTAAAAAAAGCCAAACAATGCAATTTAACCAAGACATAAGGTCAGGCTTCTAGAGACAAAGCTAGAAAGCATTACCCTGAGGAGCTAAGATAGACAACACAAGCAAATTCACTTTCACACCTCTAGTATCTCTCACACAGGTCCATGTCCTCACTCTCCAGAGTCTCTCTCATCCAACACCTCCAAGGGCAACTGGACTCTTCAATTGCTCTCCCTGTCCAAAGGCAGAACAAGATGCTATCTTCCATTATCTGCCAAAAAGCATGTGGTATAGCTTTTTTTGACAATTTAAACAGTTCTCTTCATTTTTAGGAGTTAATTTACTCCAGGAAATAAGTTTTTACTGCCACCCCACCTTATTGCTTACAGGGATGTCCATTAGATGAGGCTAAATTGAACAGGCATTTAAAGTGTCACTGCTTAGTTGCTTTTTTCAAAGAAAAGCTTCTGATTAGTTTCTCGCCCCTTTATAAGCATTGAATTCAAAGGTAAAAGTGAAGAGCTAGAGCCCTGAAGTGCTGCAAAAAATTCTGTTTTCCCCTATTTCTCTAGACTCAGGAATACAGCTTAAGATTTCAGAATTAAGCCACTGCCATTTGACCTGAAGCTGTTGCAGTGACTCCAGAAGCCACCAAGGTGGAGTGGCTGGTAGGACAGTCAAGTTTGCTGCGGTTTAAGATGCCTGTTCTTAGGACAAATCAGATGATCTGCAGTGGGAAGCCTCAGACAAGCAGCAGGTATATTTCCTGATTTCTTACATTCTTCCCATTTTTACATTTGCATTTCACAAAAACAGAACAAACCCTCCCATGCCATCCCTCCATTATTAAATTCCTGTGGGTAAATGTGTCTCAGATCTAATAACCCATTTTAACTCTCTTGTTTTAGAGCTAGTAAAATAAGTTCTCTTGAGCCTGGCAATATTAGTGGATTACAAATAAAAACACATTCTCTGGATACTTGGGTAACTCCATGACAATGTTCTGCTGTTGGCATCTTCCAAGTAAACAGCCCTCTGCAGCACAAGCCTTATATTGAAGCAAAACATCTCTCTGGCAAGCTTTATCCAAGTGGTACTGCAGACTTCAGCCTTTATGACTTGCTTCCAGTAAATCTCTGCAAGTTCTAATGTCTTGATATTTAACCAGAGTTTACTTTGAGGCAACATCATTTTGAAAGAATTATTGGAAAGATACTTGTTCATTTACAGGCCCCTTTAATGTCAGGTTGTCTCTGAACATAGGCAGCCTGTATATCTGGAGTAGTTAGTTACCCCAGATATACTGACGGGAAAATGTTGAGTACCTTCATCATCTTTCACTCAGGGTGTGCTCCAGTATCCCAGTTTCCACCACCTTCAACACTGCTTTTCTGAAGCTCTGAGGACATTTCTGAAACTCATCAGCAAATGTCTTGCCTTAAAGTTGACGAAGAAAAACACTTCAGCCTCTGAGCAAGAGTTACAACAACAACAAAAAAATCACCTGTTCAGCTGAAAAAAACCCCAAACCTTTAGACTTTCCCAATTTCCTCCCAGGAGGAATTACCAATTCTCAGCATGACAGACTCAACTGCCCAGTTATCCAGAAAGAAACCTAGTTTCCCGAAGATACGTAGGGCTTTAGCTTTGATGCAAGGTTTTGGCCGCTTTGAGATGACTTCCAGGAGTTTGTCAGTCAATGTTAAAAGCATTCATCACCACCATTAAAGAGTTGGGCACCAGCTTCCCTGTATGATGGGGAGCATCACAGTTGGTTGCACTACCTCAAACACATCTGGGGCCAAGTCGAGCTTGAACAAGTGTGTTGTCTCATCTAAGATTTACATCTAGGGGATGATGACAAAGCTAACCCTATCCAAGGCTCCACCAGACCTGGTGTTTAATATTAAACTCTGAGCTCACTTCTCAATCTTTGTTTTCTCCCCTCCACGATGAATTAACATTCCAGGACAAGGGAGCCTGCAGTTCTACAGGTGACCAGGGCATTGCACCCAGGTTCATGCAGTTTGGGGCACAGGGAGAGACACAATTTCTGTGTTTCATGTACTTAATAACCAAATGCTGCTCCTCTCCTCCAAAGTCAGCAGAAAACCAGACTTAGGAGAAAAACCACACATACAAGGAATAATATCCCAAGGGCAACCTTCAGGAGAGGGCTTTATTAATTATGTGGAGCATTGACTGAAAGGACCTTGTAACTGGGAGTCTAAAATTCTCTGTATGCAGCCAAAACTCAACAGGAGGAGGACGAGGAAGCCTCAAACTCCTTTTGTAGCACAAAACTGCATTGCTACAGAAGAAGAGGAAAAGAGCTTGACAGGCAACAAACCTGATCACACCAAATATATAAATATTGCAGGATCCTCCTGCATAGCATCACTTGTGCCTATAAAACATGAGATGTTTGCACTTTTCACAGAACCACCAAGCAGAGAGTTCTCCTGGTGGAGAAATTTGCTGCAAATTATTTAAAACCACTCAAGTCAGCAAGGATGAATGGACAGCAGCATGAGAAAACCTGTTTTGCCTTAAGTTACCATAGGGGAATGAGGTGAGAAGCAAGCCCCTGTGCTGTTCTCTTGGGCAACAACAATTGACATACAGGACAAGAGATGGACATTTTCCCTGTTTTTTCTCTATACCTAGAGAGGTGTAACAAAAAAGGGGAAAAAGCAGCCCAAATGTAGACCTTTACCAGAAAACACCAGTTTACATCAATAAAGCCAAAGGAAGACATAATAGAAAAAACTCAAGAGGGGTAAAAAGACCTTTGTAAGTCAATAAATGGGAAATAACAGCACTCTGCTACCTTCCAGGGAGTTTTATCTGGAAGGGACAAGAGTCAGAGAAGGACTCTTCTTCACTGCAGCTTTACAGCCCCATATCCCCTGCAAACACCACACATGCTTTCTCAGGGCAGACACACATCCATCCACATTTCATCCACGCAGAAGCTAAGGGGAATAAACTTTCATGAGATGCACCAGAGCCTTCTCCCTCCTCAACTTGTTCTTCATTCATCTCAGAGGCATTTCTGCAGCAAAGGGCTAAAGGCCAAGCCCATGACAAGGTACCCACCTCCACCAAGGACCAGCTGTGTTCCTCCTCCCCCTGATTACATCCACATGCCCATCACACACATCTAAATATCTTCCTAATACTGCTTTCTACAGCACTGTTTGAAGAGTTAAAGAGTTAGAAATGTACGGACCATAATGGTGGGAGCCCAAGGGCACCCCCCAGCTGGTACTCCTGGTAGGGCAGACTCCCCTCTGTCTATATTCCCCTTCTGCACCACTGAACCCCACTTTTCTCAATTTATCCTCCTCCTCATGAAGCTGTCAAGCCTTTGAAAAGCTGTCAAAGCCTTTGAAAAACAGACAGACACTGAAGGACAGATGAGGGACTCATCCCTGCGTGCCATGGCTAGAGGTTTAATGCAGGCAGCAGCACGATGTAGGAGTAAGTGTTGGCACCACTTGGTCATAAAGCAGCTATTCCCACTGGAGACCTTTACCTAAATGGGTTAACACATCATCTGGTGTGCAAACACCTAGAAGGAATCAACTTTTGAGGTCTCGAAAACAGCCTAGAAGACAGCCATGACCCAAGAAGATTTAAATCTGCTCCAAACCCCTTCACCTTGGAAAGCTTTTAGAAGATGAAGTGTTGGCCAGAGCAGACATCCAGAAGGAAGGTGATTTTCAGTAGCCCAATCCAATGGCAAATTGCTGCTTTAGCCAAGTGACTCAGACCTGCAGGGGCACAAGCTTTGCCCTCCTTATGTGTAGAAATGGCCAAGTCCTCTAGCAATCCTTAGAGGCAAGGATGTTTCCATTAGTAAAGAGCACTTTTAAAAGTCACGTATGCTTATCATACTCTTCTTGCCACAGAATGGCATAAACCTGTCACTTGTCTTCCCTGCCCCTCTACTAGAAGCATCCCTAAAGGATTTTTGACATGTCTTTGCTTCCCACCAGGGTTTCATATCCCCAAAATTCCCATTTTTGGAAATAACAAGTTTTGATTACCCAAAACATCTCACACACCTGGGAAGTGTCCCATTTCCCTGATTTTTTGGAGGATGTGACATCAACCCTCTGACATTTCCTAGGCTATCCCACAGTGTGCCAGTCACTGGGACATCCAGCTTTGCTGTCTGAAAAGTGTTCTCCATCACAGCATGACCACCATGGGGATGCCAGTCCCAGTCCAGGTGGAAAACACAACTTTATAGCTTCATGGCTCAGCAAGTCCTGGGAGTATCAAATCAGGGATTATACGCAAGGAGCTGGATATTCTTCTGATGAGGGGAAATAGTGTAGGGAGGTCCTAAATCATGCCACAGTCACTCCAGTAAATGAAACCCCCAAACTAATTTTCACAGTTGCTGGCTGGGAAAACACAGCATCATTTTGAGAGGATAAAGCAGGAGGCATCCTCCTGCCTGCTCACTCCCAAGCAAACACACACCCACACACAAGCTCAGGGATCAGACACGTCTGCTTTCAAAGCATTTTCCTCCCTGCATTGAACAATTCCCCTTGTCATCCCCTCCCCAGCTTCCTCCAGAGCACCCACCACAATCAAACCATCCAATAAAAGATCTCTGGTTGCAGTGGTGACAGCTACCAGAGACCCCCTCCCCAAAACCCAAACCCATGCACACTAGAGGTTGATGTCAGTGATGCTTGGATTTACCAGCAGCACCAGGCTGTCCAGGTTGACTCATCATATAGCCCACCAGAGCAATTAATATCCGAGGGTGCCTCCCAGAGGTGAGCTGCAAAAGGAAGCGACCCTGGAAATTTGAGAGCCATGCAGCTGCTTTGTTAACGGGATATCTTTTCATCCTCCGCCAAGTTTCTCGGACAGCTTTTTGTAGGTGAGCAGGACAAACAGAGAAGCAGGGGAATGATGACACTTTGGGATCTGGCTGGCAGACAGGGAATTTGGACTGTCTTTTTTTTTTTCAGGTTGAAGGGGGAGGTTGCATTTTATTGGACCCTCTAAAAAAAATGATTTAAGACTTGCAAGGATTTCTTGCAGAAGCGCTACACGGAGAGGAGCAAAAGCAAATACCTCCAGAGATCCCACAAGCTGGCAAAGGCCCAAGCACAGACCAGCTGAGGCTCTTCAGTAGACTTTTCCTGAAACATTTAAATAATTTAGAAAGCATTAACTCTTACTGACAGCTTTTTCAGACAGCTCTTTCATTTGCAGGGCTCTATCAAAAACCTCATAACTCTTAATCAAAAAAAAAAAGATACTGCAACAGTCCCATATCTTGGTCAGGGTTGAATGAGGCTTCAGAAAGATGCTTTAGATATTTTTCTTTGCTGAAATGCTTTCTTCATACAGACAGGTCTTATCTGCCACTTATTTGCAGTGGTACCATATAAAACACACAAAAATGGTTCAGAGACAGTCTATTGACATTTCACTTGCTTGGGGCTATTCAGAGGAAGGGAGCTGCTCCCTGCAGTGGTTCAACTGAGTTAAATATAATCAAAATTAAGCAGCTGCAAGCTGTAAGCTAGTAGACAGACCTCTTGTTTGGGATTAGGTGGAAGAGATGCTCCAGCACCACCACTTTCACACTCCAGCAGCCCCCCAGGGTACCGGGATCATGTTTTGGAACACAAAGTGCATTATTAGAAAGTTTTTATCCCCTATCTTATTGCCACTAGAAGTGGAAAGAACTGCTAAAGAGACAGCAGGGGCTAGGCCAAGCTTTACAGTGAAGTTCTTCGTGCACCCCCTTCCCACCACCAACCCCCAAAAGGCATCCGAATAAAACAGGAGACCTGCTGTAATTCACTCAAAACCAGAAATTAGATCTTGAACAAGGTCTGCACTGGAAACCTGGAATGATGCAGAAGCAGAGCCATGAACCCAGCCACCTAATCACCAAACACATCTTCACTTGGGGTTCCAGGAAAGAAAGAAAATCCTCCCCCCACCATTAAAAGTGAAAACAGTCCAAGGGACACCCAAATAGCAGCCCAGTGCCCTCCACAGCCTCAACCCTCCCCAACAGAAAGAGGGATTTCAAATCACAACAGGTTTGGCAGGATAACACCAACCACCCCATACAGTTTCTACGGCCAGGAGCCACAAAACAGCAGCAGTGACACCACCACCATGGGTGGGGGAAGAGCCAGCAGCACCACATTTGATTTTGCTGTCCAACATCAACCCAAAATAAAAATGCCCCAGTTCGGTGGCAAAATAATTGCAGACTGACAATACATGAGAGAGTATTTTCATTAGGATATTGTTTAGGGTTCATCTATGTGGCTTCCATGGCTACAGCAACAGAGATGATGCCTGCTAGCATTTTAGACACACATGCATTTTGTTTTCACTCAGCACTGCACTTTCCCCACGTGAAACATCAGGATGTAAAGCCTCACAGCCAGGCTGTTCAAATGTCTTAGCATTAATTAATTAAAAGAAAAAAAAAGCAGAACAGGTAAGATCTCTTGTGCACCATCTCCTCATGCATATCTTGAAACTCAATTCAAAGCCTGAAAGACAGCACTCTGGTTAACGTAAATTCAATTCAAAAGGTATTCTCCCATCCTTAAACACAACAGCACAGAGACATCCGGCACAAGCAATAGATATCATCGCTAAGCAGCAAAGCCCATTGAAAATACATCAAGTCCTGCCTTACTTGAGTGAATTAAATAATTAAAGAGCTGGCAGAGCTGGTTTTCTAGATTTCCTGTCCAAATGCATCGCCCAGCAACAGTAGGGCTTCAGTTCGGGTTTTTTGTTTTTTAATTTTTTTTTGAAGACCACAACTTACCTGCTATACTTCTTTAATAGAGATGCTGTTCAAACAGCCTCCGCTCCCCTCCTGGCTGCTCCCCCTGAGCCACACCACTTGTTCCCCAATGCCACTTGCTCAGGTGGCTGAGGCAGCAATGGCTCGTGCTTTTTCAATAAGCTCCGATATTAATCCATCCAGAGCATCTTTCTCCCTCACTTCCAATTGGCGAGCGGCAAATGGGTGGAGTGAGAACACGACCCATTAGCTCCCAG